>NW_023637574.1:0-165059 GCF_015220235.1 Choloepus didactylus
AAGGCTGACGGTCAATTAAGCATCAAAGTAGGATACCTCCTCTATGACAGGCTGATGACATCTGGGTTCCTCTGTCACATGGGAAGGCACATGGCTGGAGTCTGCTGGTTCTTTCAACAGGTTTAGCTTCTGGTTTCGTGGCTTTCTCCAAAACATCTCTGGGCTTCTTTCTTAGCTTCTCCCAGGGGCAACTCTGGATTACATATCTTAGCTTCTCTGAGTTCTCTCTCTCTGAGCTCTCTTAAAGGACTCCAGTTAAGGATTATACCCACCTTGAATGTGGTGGGTCATATCTCCATGGAAGCCAACTTATCCAAAGTCCCACCCACAGTAGGTCTGCCCCCCACTAGACTGGATTAAAAGAACATAGTCCTTTTCTGGGGTAATAGATTCAAATCAGCACAAGGTGCTTTATGGATAGTTATGTGGAGCTCATGATACAAAAGCTCTCAGAAATATTTAATAACTTAATATTTCCTAATAATACAGTCCATTTATTACATTTTCTGATCAAAAGTCATTATATTTTGTTTTGCATATATTTAAGTTTCACAGCCTCATTTTCAAATTGGCATCACTGATCCCACATTATAAATGAAATCTTGAGATTCAAGTAACTAAATTACCTGCCATTCATACTCATTTTTGTCAGCCTTTGGAACCTGGATTCTTCACTAATATGTGCTACTTAAAACCAGAGTATCCAAAAATCCTGATGCATATATTCTGCTACAAAATATTTTATAAAAATAACTTTAAAAATGATTAAGCATGAGTAATTCCTATCTCGTAATGATCTTTAAAAACTCAGTAGGGTCTTGGGGTGGTAAGACCCTGATAGAGGTCACAGCATCAAAGGAAGAGCCTTGTAAACTAGAACATTCCAGAACCACAGGGACCTTGACCAGAGACTGTCTCCACAGGAAACCTTCCTCTCTGACTCATCTGCATGTGTGGTAGGCCTACTATTTCCCTCCACAGATGGCTCTCTCCAGAAATCAGAGGACATGTCCATTGGTAGTCCTGGATGTAAATTATCCAAGCTTAGGTACCTTATAAATGGAACTTCTAACTTCTGTTTACCTTAAAGAAAGTTCCAGCAAAGCACACTTGTTGACTCGGTGTGAGTCACATACCCAATTCTTAGAACAATCACCGAGGCCTGCGGTAGAGGAAGAAAAAAATCCTACAATCTGGCTGTAGGACATTGGGACATTGAGTGTAGAATCCCTACTGATGTTACTTGCTTGGAAAAGGAAACACAAGGACATTCTTCACAGGAGGAGTGTGATCTTACCTGTAAAAAAGGTTAGGAAAGGTGGGCCAACCAGAGTACACATGCCCCTTCTGAGTGTGGGGCAAAGCAGCTCTGACCTAAATAACCAGATTCGGGAAGTCAAAATACGTGTGCTCAAAGACCTGTCCTTAACTTACTACTCATGCACAAAAATATGACTGCAGAATTCTATGCCTTGCTTTTTCATTCACAAAATAGATAATATTGTTATCTACTTCAGGAATTTGTGAGAATTAAATAACTTGAAATGTGCAAAATACTTGACCTTTTGTAAAAGGTATTAAATGAAAGGCTTCATGAGTGTAGAATAGTGATATCCCAGCTACTCCATTGCTACACAACTCATTTTTCCTTTTTCCCTTTTGTTAATGCAATTTTATTGAGATATATTCACACACCATACAGTGATCCAAAGTATACAGTCAATTGTTCACAGTATCATCATATAGTTGTGCATTCATCCCCACAATCAATTTTTAAACATTTTCATTATTCCAAAGGAAAAAATAAGTACAAAAAGAAAAAAAAATATATAAAAAAAGAATACCCAAAACATCCCATACCCACATCTCCCCTTTTATTCATTTACTTTTTGTCCCCAAATTTTTACTCATCTGTCCATACACGGGACAAAGGGAGTTTGAGCCACAAGGTTATCACAAGCACATGGTCACCATGCATAAGCTATATAGTTATACAATTATCTTCAAGAGTTAAGGCTACTGGATTGAGTTTGACAGTTTCAGATATTTCCTTCTAGCTATCCCAATACAATAAAAACTAAAAAGGGATATCTGTATAGCACATAAGAATAACCTCCAGAATGACCTCTCGACTCCATTTGAAATCTCTCAGCCACTGAAACTTTGTTTCATGTCTTTTCCCCCTTTTGGTCAAAAAGACTTTCTCAATCCTACAATGCTGGGTCCAGGCTTCTCCCTGGGAGTCATGTCCCATGTTGCCAGGGAGATTTATACCCCTGGGAGTCATGTCTCACATAGGGGGAGGGCAGTGAGTTTATCTGCAGAGCTGGTTCAGAGAGAGAGGCCACATTTGAGCAACAAGAGGTTCTCTGGGAGTGACTCTCAGACACAATTATAATTAGGCTTAGCCTCCCCTTTGCAGTAACAAAAGTAACTTCATAAGAGCAAGCCCCAGAGATTGAGGGCTCAGTCTCCTAAACTGGTAGTCCCCAGTGCTTGCAAGAATATCAGGAATTCCCCAGCTGGGGAAGTTTATTTGTTCTTAAACACCTCAAAAATAAAAAAATAATATTTATTCACAAAATATTACTTAGCGATATTCTCTTGACTTTATGCCATTTTTACAAAATAATAAAATAACTGCTCTTTAAATGTAAATTATAAAAGTCCACATGTAAAAGAAGACAACATTTATTGAGATTAATTCTTAATATGCATGTATGTTCCTTCTTTAACAAACTTGATGAGTGTTACTTCTGGTCCCAGAAGTAAAAATTATTGCTATAATTATTGTAACAATAAACTCACTTCTTTACATGGCAGCTTACTTCATGTTCACACACTGGCCACAAAGACTGAAATAATAGGCATTCTTTACTTTTTTGGATCAAGCTGTTAGTTCAATATCAGAAAGGTCTTTATGGCCCCAAACCAAAACCATGTCTTATTTCTGTTCCTGGGATACAGTTCTACTTTTGAAACTTTTCTAGAAGAGATAGAATTCCTCTTCAGCGATGGTCCTCTAAGATAGAGTAGCTTTCATGGTTCTTTCATTTAAAAAAAGCTGACACCTTCTCTATCCCACCCCCATCCTTCCCAATCTTTCTTTACCTGTTATCCATTCTCGTTCCTTCAGCCTTCTAATTGCCATTAAAATAAGCATAATTATCATTTAAACCATCTGAGGATGGAAATAAGACATTAAAAAAATCACGCTATAATCTGATCTCCCTAAAGTTGTATTCCTTGTAAGGAAAATATCTTACAAAAATTGTATATTGACGATTGATGACAATATAACTGAAATTATGTAATAACGTGGCTTTTTTTTTTTTTTTTTTTTTGCCTTTAAGAACCATTGTGCTTTCCAATGATGAGGGGTTAATGAAGAAGGCTGTCCTTTAATTCAGACTTTTAGTTGCGATGAAAACATTTTCGCTTAGAAGCAAACTCGCTTGCCACCATACAGAATAAAACTGGAGGGAGCCCAAGGGATAAAGGCTGCAACGCACCGGCTGACTGATTCTAGGTGTAAATGTTGGTAAAAGCTTTACTGTTTAGGATTTTTTATTAGAGCTTCATTTAGAAAGCTCTATAAGTACTTTTATTTTTAGTGTGCACTTTTGCAGAACTCGCCTGTGCTAATAACAAGGACAAATAACTCATGTAAAGATTATTTTTATTCTCAGTTCTTCAAATTTCCTAATAGTTTGTTCAACACTAAAAATTTTAGGAAAAATGCTCAATTATTTTGCCATGAACAAAGTCAGAGCTTTTGTGATTGAACATGGTTTCTCTTAAAAGTGAAATTTTCTAAATTGTAACAGCAAGCTATTGTTTTAAAAAAGCTGTTTAACACGTGCTCTCACAGACACTGTTATGCTTCAAATTACTCTCATCATACAAGAAGTACTATAATGAATTTACTTTTCAAGTGTCACCTCCCACATGCTACCCAACCCCAGAACTCCTATTTTTTTGCTATTTGACAGGAAAGTAAGAGCATACTTCCCCCACCTCATTATTTCACCCCAGGATATCTGCCATTTAGCAGAAGTAGCACTAACAATACCGCCTCATATGTGGTAAGAGCAGTTGAAGAAGTATAAAGAGTGTTCAATTATAATTTGATTAATAAGTAAACAGACTGATTAATCACCCTGCACACCTTTAAAAAATGTTTTTACTAAACTTTTAGAAGTTTGGCTCCAAAGGAGAATTTGCTGCTGGCTCAGAGATTATCACTTTATCATTCTCCTTGCCATGAAAGAAAGAATTGAAATGCTTCTTTAACTGGTTTAGAACTGGTTGTCTTCCTTTACCTGAAGCTCCTATACATTATACTTGGTTAGCAAGTGTCCATATACCATGAAAAGGAATGCTTATATAAATGAATCCTAGCAGGCACCCCTTCCTTCTAACTCCAGAGAACACTAAATTAATGATGACATAGTTAGAATTTCCCATCAAGTCTTAGGAAATACAGACCAGTTTTTCTAATAATCACTCTGAATCAAGTAGGAGACCCTCATGACTCCTTTCCATTTTGTTGCAAAATGAGAATGATGCAAAATGACTTGGTCACCCTTAAAACTAAAGACTCCATTGAGGCCGAGAAAAGAAACTAAAATTTAGAAATATGGCAAAAGAACTTATCGTAGGTCCTTTCAATGTTAAATCAAGGCATTGTTTAACTGGCCTTACTTAACCTCTGTGTTTGACTTTGTTAAAATTCCAGAGACACTGTGAAGTTACAAATTATGTTGTAGATTTGTGTATCCTAGAGAGGATAACACCACAGGTTATGGGTTTACTGCCCTGAAAAACATTAACTAGTTTTGCATTTATCTAATCTACCAATCTTATTCTAACACTTATTAAAATAATACCAATTCCTCTAATATCATGCTCATCCCACATTTGTATGAGAGGAATGTCTTTATCTTTTTTTTTTTTTTTTTTTTTGAAAATTATTCTTTGATAGTGATTACCAAGTTGGTCAGGTTTAATGAGTTGGGTTGAAATGACTTTAGAAAGCAGATGTTCATTAACATTAGTGGTAGTGTCAGGATTATAATTGCACCAAGGTGTTTTCCATCAAGCTATAATACCCTGGGTCTCTACCCAAGGAGCACAAAAATCTTTTGCATAAATGGATAGTAACTAGCTTATTACTTCACCATCCAATGAACACGCACTGCATACCTCTTATGAAATGAACACTCTAGACCATTTTGGGGAAAGAATGGAAAAATGAATGCAAACAAATCTTAAGGAACTATGTAACAAGTTCTTTTCTTAAATGCACTACCCTATGTAACACTCTTGTCCCTAGTGCCATCTTTTTCTTTTCTTTCCTCTATTAATAAAAAAAAGAGGAAATATATTTGTTATTTATTTTAGAGATGGCTTAACCCTGTCTAGTCAACTCTTTTATTCTATCTAAAAGAGGATATGCTAGGATGTATTCATTCAGCTCTCACTCCAATAAATTTCTCACTGAACTCTGCTCATAAGCCAGGCCTGGGATGTTAGGGAAAGGCGTGTTTCCTGATCTCATGGAAAGCACAGAAATATTGGCAATAGAAAGGGAAGTCAGTTCAGAATCTATTTCGGTTTTTCATAGAAAGTCAGAAACTGTTATGTGTCCTTTGTCTCAGTATTTTCACTTTTTGGTCAATATACGTGAAATCACTCTTGACAACTCTTGTTGGTTATCCACACCAATGATTTACTTTGTCTGATTCTTGTTTCTGGTGCATGTCTAGATATTGGGCAGAACCCTAGTTTTGAATTTATCTGATTCCTTTCTCATTGTGCCAGTTTGAATGCATTATGTCCCCCAAAATGCCCTTATCTTTGATGCAATCTTGTGTGGGCAGATGGATTAGTGTTGATTAGGCTGTAATTCTTTGATTGAGTGTTTCCATGGAGCTGTGATCCACCCAACTGTAGGTGATAACTCTGATTAGATAGTTTTCATGGAGATGTGGCCCCTCCCATTCCTCGTGGGCCTTGATTAGTTCACTGGAGCCCTATAAAAGCTCAGACAGAAGGAGCGAGCTTGCTACAGCCAAGAGGGATGCTTTGAAGAATGCACAGGAGCTGAGAGAGTAGCTGCAGCTTACAGAGACATTCTGAAGATGGCCATTGGGAGCCGATGCAGACATTTTGGAGAACGCCATTTTGAAACGCAACCTGGGAGCAAGCAGGCACCAGCCACGTGCCTTCCCAGCTAACGGAGGTTTTCCAGATGCCACTGGCCATCCTCCAGTGAAGGTACCTGATTGTCAATGCATTACCTTGGGCACTTTATGGCCTTAAGACTGTAAGTGTGTAACCAAATAAACTCCCTTTTATAAAAGCCAATCCATTTCTGGTGTTTTGCATTCTGGCAGCATTAGCAAACTGGAACACTCACTGACCTCCATGTCTGATCCCAGACATAAATGATTCCTGTCTAAATATTTTCCTTTGGCTTTATTCTCCTTTCTCTGCCTCCCTGCTCTCCTTCTACATTTAGATTCTTATAAATAGCCCAACACATTTAGTCATTCAACAACATGGATGGCACGTGCACTTTGGGCAGGGACTGATCTATGTTCTGGGAATGGGAATATGTTACAGAAGGTACAGCAATGAACCAGAAAGACAAGATCCTTGCCTTTTTGGAGCTTAGAATAGGGGTGGTGGTGAGGGTGGATCATAAAAAGTAAATAATTAAACCAGGAGGAAACAATGTTGCAAACAAATAATATCATATTAGATCATGATAAATGTTATAAAGAAAAAGTACACAGTTGTACAATTAAACTCATGCATCGGTCATCAAATATCTTGGTGAGGTCATCTCTGAACTGAACTCTGAATTATGAGCAGAAGGCAGCCATGCACACATGGGATAATGAAGAACACACCAAGCAGAGCAAACTTGGTGACTACAAGGAACAGAAAGGCCAGTGTATCTGGAGTGTGGTGATAAGGGGATGGTGGCAGGGGATGAATCTGGAGATCACTTCGTGTAGGATCTTGGAGGACATGCTAAGTTTATTCTATGATGAATGAGTTATGCTAAAATAAAGACATATCACTCTGGTTTAGAGTGGCCAGATTTTGCAAATAAAAATATAGAACACAATATATCCCATGAAATATGTGGGACAAACTTATACTAGAAAAATATTCATTCTTCATCTGATTCCAGTTAACCAGATATCCTATATTTTAACTGGCAACTCACCTCTGTTTCTATGTGAAGTACATCATAAAAGGGTTAGGAACAACAGCCTGAAGACTAGAATGATAATCTCATGTGAGAAATGATGGTAAAAGTGGTGATGTTTACTTGATCTTGGCTTGGTCATGGAGGTGGGGGGAAAGGGGAAGAATCCAGGGATACTTGTAAACGGAGCTGGGGGAACATACTGATAAATACTTTCGGAAGTGATTCAGTGAGATAAAGAACAGAAGTAAAGAGAATTCCAAAGTTTGGGCTTGATGAATGGGTAGGTCACATTGCATTATAGGGAAGATGAGGACAGCAGAGTATGGCAATGGTTTTCTATTTACTTTTGGTTACTTTTAACTTTTCCATGGCCTCTTTCCTTATAAAATGCACAAGTGATCTGTTGCTATTTTAACCTCTTTCCTTAGGTACTGAACCTATATTGACGGGTCTTCAATAAAATAATGATGCCTGGTCAACAGCAAAATGCTGAAGGGTTGTCTCTATGACTAAGAGAAGAGAGACATTTGAATAAGCAGTAGAAAGGCTGCCATCAGGGAGGATGGTTAATGGATGCTCCAGGTTAGCCTGGGCAAGCTGTTATTCCAGGGGAATTCCAGAGAAAGGTCAGAAGAGAATAGAGGGGACCAGAGCCAACCATGACATGGAAAGTGGAGCAGGCAGTATGTAGAGCTCTGCGCAGGTGTAAGTCAGAATCAGAGAGGCCTTTTAGCCATGGAGAGAGCAGACACCATGAGTCTTGTCTTCAAGAAGGAATGAGGTCCTTTAAGAATGGTAAAAGAAGGTAGCTTTCCAGGTTTGGAGCAAAGACAATACATGGTTCAAGACTGATCCCAGAAGTGGTAAAGCCAGTCCCCTTCGGAGCAGGTGAGCAGTGCCAGGGGCAGCACCATCCCTCACATTTGTGGGGCCCAGAGCAGGACGAGAAATGGAAACCCTTGTGGCAACATGTCTAGCTATTTAACATTGATATAAATCAAGCCAACACAGAGTTAAATATGCTCTATCTTTCTGTTCACCAAATATACATACTTGTTGACAAAATTAAATAATCTCGAAAAGCTATGATTTTTTTTATGACTGAAATTGGGCAAGAAATTTAAAATAAAGATGAACATTGTTGTATATATTGGGTCTTGTGATGGGCTGACGATAGTTGCATGAGTACTAATGAAAATGAAGACGCTCATAAATCATATTTTATCTTTATTCCACAAAATTCATTTTCTTGTCTTCCTTTCCAGAAATGCACCAATTATGTTATTATAATCAAAACGTATACCTAAGTGAAATTGCACATAAAATGAACCAAATTAATAGGCAATTCCATCAAAATAAAACTAAATGAAAGAAAAAAAATTTAGAACATTTTCACATATTTTCCAAATTATCTTTCTTCTAAAATATTCAAAACTATCCATTAAAATGAGAAGGCAGACATCTGTTTGTAGATAAGATAGAGTAACGAGGACTGGATAAACCTGAAATAACAAATAATCAAAGAGGAAAAAAAATGTGAGCAAACCATTTGAAAGCACTAGGTATCAAGCAACAGAGGATAATGATCCCTGAGAGATGAGAAACAAATGATTGTGAGTCCTACAATTGCCAAGCTTGCTGCTCAGGAAGTGTTTCCAGCCTATTGTATGCTGAGAAGGAACAATGAAGAGCTCAGGAGAATACCTGAGATGAAAGGTGGACAAGAAAATGCTCATGTCAGAGTATCAGGGAAAAGATAATTGGACAGAGAACCCCAAAGATCTACAGAGTACATCCCTGATTTATTCAGTTCAGTAATGATCAGTTCTGCTTGTGAAGAACTAAATGAGAATGTGAAGGAACCACCCCAAAGGATGTAAGGTAATACAACCCAGAGCCCTCACAAATTTAGGATTTGTGCGTTGTCAAGGAACAAAATGGGGAAACCTCCGGATTCTTGAGGCACTGGATGATGAGAATAAATTCCAACCTGGGAACTATTTTTAATTCAATTTTATTTAGATATATTCACATACCATACAATTATCCAAAGTGTGCAATCAACTGTTCACAGTATCATCTTATAGTTATGCATTCATCCCCACAATCAACTTTTGAACATTTTCATTATTTCAATAAATAATAAAAATAAAAGTAAAAGTAAAAACATACACTCAAAACATCCCCTTTTCCCCAACCTCCTATTTTTATTTAAATTTTGTCCCCATTTTTCTACTCATCTGTCCATACACAGGATAAAGAGAGTATGAGCCACAAGGTTTTCACAATCATACAGTCACACCATGCAAGCTTTGTAGTTATACAATCATCTTCAAGAATTAAGCTACTAGGTTGCAGTTCAACAGCTTCTGCAGTTCAACAGTTAGTGTATTCCAATACATTAAAAACTAAAAACCAGTCAGGAACATTCTGATCATGATGTTCATTATCATGAGGTGATCTTTTCATGGATCATTTCATAATCAAACTTCAAATTCCACACTTTACATGTGTGCTGTTACTGTGTATCAACTTCTGCCTCAATTTTTGATATAAAACTAAAAGGTGCCATGCAAATTAATATCCATCATTTTACTTCTAATTATTTAAATGAAGATGAAATGGCATTATATTTAGAAAATATTTTTCTAAGAATAAAGTTTTAGCAACCACCATGCTTTTGGTGTCCATTTAGCAGCCAATGGGAAGAACCGGTTTCTTGTTTCATGTATGTTACATCTCAGCTCACACATGTCTAGGAGCTACGAGAAAATCCAATAGCTTCATGTTAAAGAATGGTCCCTGCTGCTACCTGCAACTGTTGTAGATCCAGGCGACCTTGTGCATAACCATGAAATGCAAATGGCAACAGGAAGAGAAACAGGACTGGAAAAGGACACTTCATTAGGCAAGAATGCGCTTTTGTCAAGCTAATGAATTTATCTCTTACCTAGATTCTTCCACAGCTTGCACGTGTTCTCCCCTCACTTAGGGCCAGTGCTTCCCTTCAACATCAGCCGCTGCACTGTCCACTGGCTTTCGGCTGCTGTCACCTTTTGTTTCAAAGTCCCAGAGCCAGGGAAGGGGGAAGCCTTTCCAGGCTGTGCACAGTAGAATGCCCAGAGTGAGGGTTCCCCTGCCAGTACTGAGACTGGCGCCCGATTGAAATGCACCCACAGGTTCCCTAGTGATTTGCTTTGTAGGTTTATGATAAGAAAGATCTGATCACAGGCTGAGGGCCGGGCCCTCTTGCTGGGTCCAGCAGCAGAACAGTCCAGAAGGGCTGGGTCTGCTCAGTGCTGAGGTGCTCCAGCTATTTCACACAGAAGGCTTTCGAAATTTCTCCTGAGTTAGATCTTGTTTGGAGATATACATGTGAGGACCTAGTAGAAGCAACTGTGGAATATTTCCCCAGGGAGGGTGAGAAAAGGAAGGAGGCAGGCAGGCCTTTCTGAGTAAGGCATTAGCGTGCTCTGCCTAGAACACCCCGGACCCCTCCAGGAAGAGTTTTCTTTTTTAGCTCACTGCTTAAAATTATGAAACTAATGTTGTTCTTTTTTTTTTTTTTTCCTTTTAAAAAGTGATCTCACAGAGGGTACAAGTTCACATGGTAGCACAAACAGGGAGATGGTGAGTGCTTTTTCCTGATTAAAGAAACCCATCTCTGGCCCCTCAAAGGAATGCAATTATGCAGATTTATGCAAATGATATGGAAATTGCCTTGTAAATAAAGTGTGAAAGGGATAAGAGCCATGCTCCCAAACTGTGACTTGTCAGTCTAAAGCTGTTTGGTGGGAAAGGATTGAGGAATCCTGATGCAAACAGAAGCTGAATTATGGAGGATCAACCTTACCTCCACCGTTTCCTTTGCAGACAATTAGATTTGGTTTAGATAAGCTGTTGCTCTGGCTAACAAGATCACAAAGTCTGCCTCATTATCCAGAATAATAAGCAATATGGATTTTTCTAATAAAGCAATGTCTGAGTGTGTATGGCATAGTGCTTTCTGGGATAGCTTTGGAATTGTATTAATGAGTCTTCAAATGCTTTTGCCCGTTATTGGCCATGTTATCCCTGCAAACCTGTTTGACCTTCCTTGGTCTCAATTTCCCCATCTGTATGAGTGCAGAGAAGATGAAATGAGCTAATCTGTGGAAATCATTGAGGACCATTCAAATGAGAACTAACGAAGGCTACTTATTCAGAGCTTCCTTGGCAAAGGAGTAAGGCACCATCACTTGTTTTTTGGCAGAGACTTCAAGACAGGGAGAGAAGTGGGAAAGCCTTACAGTGGAAATAAGAGAAGACCCCAAGTATGCCTGATGGCACACAGATTGCATGGGGGAGCTGCAGGCGGGCTAACTAGAAGTGGGGTGTCTCGTGTCATTGGTTAAGAGCACTTGTTTGGCTTTTTCTGGTTGTCCGACGCTGGAAGCAGAGGCAAAAATTAATGGAAGTGTCAGCTATTGATCAAGTCTGGCTATTTTGGGTCAATTATGACAGGGATTTGGTTTGGTTTCCTGGACTTGGTTGTTCTGTGGATGGCAGCCAGCTTCCTGGGCTGATTGCTGCCGGTAGTTGTCCAGACGCTCCTGGTCTGTTCCTGCCGACAGTGGGTCAGAGTTTCCTGGTCACTGTCCATTTGTATATTCAGTTTCTTGCTATGAGTTAGCAAACCCAAGGCTCAGCCCCACACCATGTGCTCCATGTGTGTTTGCAGCTTTTGCTTAAATATCTGTTCTCTTTTTATTAAAAGCACCATAATGGATTTTAATGATTGTATACTTTGGATGGAATTTATGGTTTGTGACTATTTCTCAATAAATTGCATTAAAAAAAGCATCACAAGCAATCTCTTGACTTTGCCTGTTTGTTGTGCAGGCATGAATAAGGAATAAAAACTGAAGGAAAAAAAAAAGAAACCCACACACAAATGATAATAGATGCTTGCAGACTCTTAGAACCTCAGAAAAATTTCATATATACAAAAAGGGAAGAATGAAAACTGAAAAAGGAAAATGTGGAGGAAAAATATAGACCCGCTGATCTGGAGGTGAGTACTCAAAGCAGAGGAAGAACAAATAAAAAACCAAGATAAGGCAATTATAAGGGTCTGTTGTAAAATATAAAACAATCAGAAGGTTGGGCCCATCACACAATTCTGTTTCTTGTCTCCACTGGAACTTCCAGTGTGTGTATCCCCTCCAGATGGTGTCCACAGATTCATTTGGAGAAGATGCAACCAGTGAGAAATGATGGGGCCTGAAAGACACAGAGCAGACCTTCACACCAGGCATGAAGGAGTAAAAATGATAAGAGAGAGACTTCCCTGTCTGAGAGAGACAGACACCAGCTCCCTTGAGGCCTAACAGTACACAGAACAAGCTTACATTCTAGAATCTAGTGTCTGTCCCCCTTTTTCTAAGAAGTGAAGCTTGTTGGGAAACAGACCTGCCCCACTACAGAAGTAACTTGTGCAGCTCCCTCTAGTATCCATTTTGGACTTGATTCACAAATAGGAGTCAACAATCAGGGATCAGCAGACATTTGAGGAAAACCAATAGCCTTAAGAAATAGGCCAACAGACATCAGAGGTAATTAAAGATAAAGGCTCCAAAAGAGTTTAAATATATTTCAATTATTTTCCTAAAAACCCTCAATTGTGTAAGATATTTATAAGAATTCATCTTAACCAGGAGCAATTTTGCCTCCCAGAAGACATTGGCAGTGTGTGGGCACATTTTTGCTATATGGGCCCCTAGGGGATAGAGGGCAGGGAAGCTGCTAAATATCCTACAATGCCCCAGACAGCCCACAAGACAGAGAAGTATTTGCCCAGAATGCCAATAAGTGCCAAGATTAAGAAACAGTGTTGTATATAAAACAAATAATAAAAAACAAACACACAAACAAAAAACAGCTGGCTAAGAGAAAGCATCACAAAGAGCTCCTGGGAAGTTAAAAAAATACATGAAACCCAAAAGAAAAATATAAGTAAAGAAGGAAAGAGAAATATATTAAATTGATTATTTGAACTTATAAAAGCCAAACCAATGATGTTGATAATAAAAGTCAGGTAAGACTTCAATAGCTTAGGAGATCAATAGGAGAAGAGAAAAAGTTGAGGGACATGAAGAAAAGATCCAAATTGTCTCACATCCATTTCAGGAGCAGCAGAGAACTGAGGAGACCAAGGGAAGTGATCATGTACTCAAAAGAAGAAAGTTTTCCTGACTTTAATTATGGTATGTCTAGTTTGATTAATAAAAATGACACATATTTAGAAAAATCCTGCTGAAATTACAGATCAACTAATGTCACCACTCAAGTAGGCTCATTGCCCTAAGTACACAGAAGTTAACGCAGCAACACCAGGATTTCAAGAACAGAAAGAGTTTATTGCAAGGTTGCCCTGCAAAGAGACAGGGCAGTGAGCCTCAAATCTGTCTCCCTGAGCTGAAAAGGTTTGAGACATTTATGTAGTTTGGGTAGGTGGGTCCCAGGGAGAGGTTTAGGATAGGCCCGGTGATGTGGGTTAAGGGGCAGGCTTCAGAGCATTGCCTCCTCAAAAATGGCAGCTTAGCATGATCAGGGGGTGTGATTTTTACTAATATAATGAGGCAAAGGTTACTTTAAGTCAACACTTGCACATGTCCTTGTGGCTGGACAGAACCAGCTTTAGCAGGTACTGCTGATGAAGAGGAAAATGGGAAACTATTTTGTGGTGTAGCAAGCTTCTTATGAATAAACATGAAGAGATGGGAGCTCAGAAAAAGGAAATGTAAATTTTTGCAAGCTGGTAAGGGAAGGGCTACTTTAGAGCAAAAGTGGGTTAGTAGATGGCAGTTTCACTGTGATAAAGATAAAATCCAGAAAATGAACAAAATGGTGGACAACATGGAACAGGGCTAAGCACAGTTTATTTCCTGAGAAGTTCAAATGAAAAGGAAGTCATACAGACAGGAGGCTTTTAAATTTATGAGAGAAAATTAGAGCCAATGCTCAATAACTAGGCTTATAAATTGTGAAATGAAATAAAATTTAGTTTGGACATAGAAAAATTCTCACATAGAAAGCTAAATATATATTTAGAATAAGAAATCAGAAAATAATTGCACATTTAAAAAGTGGCCACATTGAGTGAAAAAAGTCAGACAAATGATCTAACTTACATGAAATAAGCAAAATAAGCATGTCCATGAAGTCAGAAACTAGAATATAAGGGGAGGGCAGTGGTGAGTTAATACTTAATTAGTGTAGGGCTTCTGTTTGGCATGATGGAGGAGTTCTGCCAGTGGCTGATGGCAATGGAGGCAGAACTTTGTATATGTAATTAACACCACCAAACTGTACACATAAAAAGGGAAAATGGGAAATTTTATGTTGTAATTGTTAGTACACACCCATACAACTATTAAAGTGTACAGTAAAAATGTAAACAATGCACTAAAGTTAGTAACATAATTATAAAAACATTGTTTCATGAATTGTAACAAAGTTACCACAGTAATGCAAAATGTTAATAACAGGGAAAACTGTGTTTATAAGAGGGGGCATATGGCAGCTTTGTACTTCCTCCCTGATGTACCTGTAAACCTACAATTGTTTTAATAGAAAATTAAATAATAAAAAAAGACAACCCTAATATCACAAAATTCTGAAGACTATAGTAATTTTTGTTAATTACCTGACACATTTCTATATTTTCCTACAATTTTGGCTGCATAATCATTGATTGGCCACTTCATATGACAACAACTTTGTAATACTTCTATAGAGAGAATAAAAAAGACAAGTTGGCCTTTCCTCAAATACAGTTGATAAAAGCTCATTTTAATTGATAATTTAGAATAGTTTTATTTTTCATTTTCACAAATTATTTTTGGTAGTAACAGGTAAAATATTGAGATTCTTGTTGAATTTAAGAAAATCTTCATCAAGTGTCTTTCATGTATAAGTGGTTATACTTGAGTTTATTTTGTGTTTTGGGGGCTGTGGTTCACCATATATACGCACTGAATTGTCAACATTTGTTAACCATTTATTTTCAAGATCCTTGCACCATCTGGGGAAAGGGTAAGGTGACCAATTCATATTACCAAGGGACATAAGCAATCACAAATCATCTTAATTCTAATTCAGGGGATGAACTGAATCAAGACTGTACAATATTACCTCTAATATTACCACCCAAAAATAGTAAAATAAGAGTAATTTCTGGGCTAATATGGTGGTTGATGACTAACAAAAATATTCAAACAAAATATTCAGTGCAATAAAAGGGGAGAAATTGGAGAAAAAATTACATAAATCTGGCAGGCTAAATACTGAGCAAATATTACACTGGTAGATACAAAAGAGGGATATAAGAAAGGGACTTTCCATAAAGATACAAAATTTCAATCCACTAGGAAGCTATAACAATGGCAAAGTTTTTAAAGGTATCTCAAAATATACAAATGAAAAACCTCAACCTAACTATGAAGAGAATTATCAAGGCTCCCAGCAGGAGATGCAAATATACCTTTCTCAACAACTGACCAATAAGCAGACACAAATCAACAAGGATCTAGAAAATGTGTACACTTTAGATTAAACATTTTGATCTAATTTACATATATAAAAATGGCATCTAACAAACTCCAGCAAACACATTGTTTTCAAGCACACACCACACATTATTAAATGCTGAGCAAATATTGAGGTATAAAGAAATTCTAAAATTATTGCAATATTAGAAAGCATGTTTTCTGATCAAGTGACATTAAGCTAAAATTAAATAAGAAAAGGTTTCCTGGGAAACCTCCATAAGCACAGAAATTAAAAATAACCTCTGACTCAAAGAAATCACAGTGGAAATTGGAAACTTTTTTGAAACAAATAAAAACAAGCCTGTTGGGATTCAGCTAAAACTCTTATTAAGGGAAATTTATAGTCATGAATTTATATATTAGTGGAGAGGCTAAGCTAAGAAAATATGATCTAAGTCAGTGGTTCTCAAACCTTCCTATGCAGTGGTATCACTGAGGGAGCTTGTTAAAACATGTACTGCTGGGAACTAATCCCAGAATTTCTGATTCAGTAGGTTTGGAGTGGGGAAAAGACTTTGCTTGTCTAGCGAGTTTCCAGGAGACACTGAAGCTGCCAGTTCAGGGTCCACACTTTAAGGACCACTGACTTAAGAATTAATTTCAATACATTAAATGAAGAAATAATTAATTAAACCCAAAGAAAGGTACGAATAAAATTAAGAGCAGAAATTAGTGAAGAAAAGTATAAAATATAGGGATTTAATAATGACAAAAAGATCATTCTTTGAAAAGAGCAATAAACTGAAAAGTCCTCCGGATAAACACAGATCAAGGAAGAAAAAGGAACATAAATTAATATTAGGAATAAAGGGGGGATGCCACTGTAGATCATAAAACAATAAGATGATAAAAATTTTATGAAATATGGTAATGAATTGGAAATTATAGTTGTAAACCACAAATTTCCAAAACCAATGAAAGAAGCAAAAGACACCTAGATAATCTCAAGTCTATTAAAGAAACTTTTAAGTGAAAGTCTTTCTGAAAACAAAATTCCAAAGCACACATAGCTTCACTTGGAATGCCACTGAATATTTTATGGAAGAATATCAGTTGCCCAGACTCTTTCAGAGAATGCATAGGAGTGATAAGTTGCAAAATCCCTTGACACTAATCCTGATAAGGAGAATATGAGAAGGAAAACACAAGCAAACAAAAAATTAATCAGACCAGTCTCACTCATGAACATAGATTCAAAATTCTAATTAAAATATTAGAAAATTTAATAGAGCAGTACACATAACGAGGGTAAATCACAATCTCCCAGAGATATTGGATTTATTCCCAGTATGCTAGCTTGTTTGAATAATCATGAAAAATTGCAAGTCCATCTCAATTGATGGAAAAAAGATAAAATCTGACAATCATCCATATATTTTTAAAATAAACTTTTGCAAGGTGGTAATAGAATGTGTTTTCCTTATTCTGAGAAAAGTTATTTACAATAAAATAAAAAGTAAAGTGATGTAAATCCCATACTTACTGGTGAAATACTGAACACTCTTTGTGTTCAACTTTTTCAACAACATATTCAGCTTTGTCACCAGTTTCATATTGTTGCCACCAAAGTTGTGCCCAATGCACAGACAAGTCAAAGCTGTGGAACCAGGATTTCAAGAAGAGAAAGAGTTCGTTGCATCATCAACTAGCAAGGAGACAGGAGGAACCTCGAGTCAGCTTCCCCAAACAAAATGGAGTCTGGGGTTTAATATTGTCTGGGGAAGGTGAGCTAAAGGGGGTGGCTAAGATGAGTGAGATGATGTGGGCAAATCCAGTCATGGAAGGAAGGCTAAACGGTGGGGTTTACTGGAGCCGGCTCTGTTCAAACCATGCTCAGTGGCTAGAACCCATCAGAGCTGGCCTTAGCAGGTGCTGCATAGTGAAAGAAAACAGTAACTCTTTCTTGCAGGGAAGCAAGCTTCTTCTGAATAAACAGAGGGGATGGGAGCTCAAACAAAAGAAATGGAAACTCTTTCAAACCAGTAGAAGTGCGGTCTACCGCAGTGGAAAAGGGGATGGTACGTGGTGGTTTCAATACGACAAGGTAAAGAAATAAGAAGCATAAATATTCAGATACAGGGAATATCATTGTCCTTTCTTGCAGATGATATGATTGTATACATAAAAATTGAAAATAATCTACAGGTGATTTATTGAAATTAATAAATTAGGACAAATTAGAAATGTGTTTCTATTTATTAATAATAAAAATTTATCATTGATAGTTTCTAAATTATCAAATGCCTAAGCATAAGTCAAAGAAAATATGTGTAAAACTTCTGCACAGAAAGTGTAAAATATTATTAATAGACAAGAAAGAAAATTTAAATTAATCGAGAATTATACCAAGTTTATGTATTGGAAGACTCAGAATTTTAAAGATGTCAATTACTTAAGTTGATGTAGGTATTTAACCCAATTTCACTAAAAATGCCATACAATTTTGTGTGTGTGTGTAGGTGTTTGCAATTTGATAAAGTGACTCTACAAAGTAAGTGAGGGCAAAGGACAAAAATAGACCAGGCACTCATTAAAAATATATATGTATGGTGGGATGGTAGGAGTAACGTATTCTCTTTAGTATCAAGACTTTTTATGAAACTGAGCTTGTAGCATTTTTAATGTAGACAAATAAGCCAATTTAACTGATACAGAAGGCTGAGA
The DNA here is from genome assembly GCF_015220235.1 of Choloepus didactylus. NCBI lineage: Eukaryota > Metazoa > Chordata > Mammalia > Pilosa > Megalonychidae > Choloepus > Choloepus didactylus. The sequence continues at coordinate 18,481 of NW_023637574.1, forward strand.
TAGATGCACATATATGTACATTCTTCATATATGAACATGTAGCATTGAAGAGCAGAGAGTCTTTTCAATAAATCATTTCAGAGCAATTGGATAGCCATAAGGGGATAAAATGAATCTTAGTCCATCCCTTGCTTCAAATTTAAAAATTGAATTGTAAGTGCATTAAAGATTTAAAGGTGAAAGGTAAAATAATAAAGAGTTAGAAAATATAGCATATATTTATAACCTTGCAATAAGGAATACTTTCCTAAACAGGATCCTAAAAGTACTAACGACAAAATAAAATTGGATTCCATTAAAATAAAAACTATGTATCCATTTTAGAAAAGGAAAAAGAAAAGAGTTAAAATTAAACCATGATGTGGGAAATATATATACACACACACACATATATATATATATATATGTATATGTGCAACCAACAATGGGCTCATAACCAACATATAAAATTAATTCCTAATATTCTAAAAGGAAATGTCTGTTAGAAAAAAATGGCAAGAAACTAACAGATGACATTAAAAGGGCTATTAAACATACAAAAAGCTCTCAACCTCATTAATATACAGGGAATGCAAACTAAAATAAAAAATTCAACAAGATACCATATTGCTGATCTAGAACAGTTAATAATGTGGGCAACTTTAAGTACTGCTGGTAGGGGCATTAATTGAAAAATAGTTTATATACTAAAGTTAAATATAAGCTTACTTTATGAGCCAGAAATTTCATTTACACCCCACAGAAAAACTTGCACAACAAAAGACATTTCAATAGAGTTTATAGCATTATTTATAATAGTCAAAAATTGGAAATAAAGAACTTCTTTCAGTAATAAACTCAATAAAGTTTTTATAAAATCATACAATTGAGTACTATCTTTTCATCCAAATTTTCAAAATCAATACTTTTTTTCCTTTGCAGACTTTCTACAACTTTTCATCAATCCCCGTTATTACCAATAGAAATTCATTCATTTCACTTTGAATATAACTGATCTGACCCAAAGACTTGATTTCCTTTTGGAGGACCCATGTCCTGTGTAGGTTTGTCCCTTCTTGACTGTATTTTCTCCGTCTTTAACTTTGTGCCTTGCACCGAAGGTAAATAGAAAGCTATATTCTGATGTCTTTGGTACTTGTTGCATTCTGCAATTCTAGTTTTCCAGTTTATTTTTGTACTTTGCATTTGCAAGAATACAAACAATTTCTGCTTATTTTTTATTATCTCTATTTCTTTTTTTAACAAGGACTTTAAAACAACAAGCTTTTTGAAATCAATCCATGTTTTTTGTTTGTTTGTTTTTAAATGCTTTCCTTTTATAGTTATTTCCTACCTTACAGGGATCTTTTCTGCTGAAAGTTGGAAATTCCACTTTTGAATGCTTCCTGTTTTTTTGACACATGTCACAACTTGAAATCATAGCATTGTTTTTGTTTTCTAAATTTTTTGAAACCTGTCTTCCTCAAGTGCAAGAAATAGGTCACACGCCTTCTCCCAGGCTACCACAAACCTTAACTTACTACTTTTCATTTTCTCCCTTAACTCCCTCACCTCCATGTCAATTTCTCTTTGTTGTATCTACTCCCTTCACAATAAACAAACTGCCTTTTCCCAAATAAAGAAATACCATGTTTTGGTTTCTGTATAGCAGATTTCAAGTTGCTGTCCCCACTCACATATTTCTATAGGAAATTAAAGCCCTGTGCCCTTTTCAGGCAGCCACGTTTTGTACAAAAGCTCATCGAATGAGTAGTTGGTCTGATATCCAATAGCCCTTAATCTTTAGAAGCTACCACCTATCATAAACAAACAAAAACAAAAACAAAGCATAGTACAATTTTTAAGTAGCTGAACTAAGAAATGTAAAAAGCTTTTGCCAGTTAGTAGTTGACCGAAGATGAAAGAACTATTAGGACATGTTGAAAGAAGGCAAGTGAAATCCACACACAAGACAGAGGAGAGACAGGTGGTGGCTGCGTTTCCTTTCCCTGTGCTGGGAGGTGGACCCACACGGGCAGCTTCTTTGCTGTCTGGATTCTACTGAAGTTTGGAGAAAGAAAGCAGGGGAGTTAACTGTGGTACTTATCCTACATCTTTCTACCCTACAAGATAACCACAGAAAGTTCTCAGGTCTTATGAAGTCATCCTCTCATCCTCTTTAACAGTCTCTATTCCTGCCCCCCTCCTTCCCTCTCTCCCTTCCTCCCTCCTTCCTTCCTTCCATCCTACCTTCCTTCCTCTCTTATCTATCTATCTGTCTATCTATCTATGTATCTATCTTTGTTCTCTCCCTCTCTCTCCCCCCTCCTTCTCCCTCTTTTTCTCTCAATTTCCCTCAACCCCCTGCCCTCACTGCTTTCTAGTATCCACTCCCCAACCCCCATTTTCTTCAAACCTTAGGGCCATGATGTTCCAGAGCTGTTAATATCCAAATTATAAATCTTTTACAGTTTTCCTGTAAAAGGTTTCTTTATTAAAATCATTTCAAATTTCTCATTTTGACTATCCTAGGGTTTTCTGTCAGATCACTACTCATTTATGAGGAAATAAAAAAGATAAAGAGGGAAGCCTGTTAAAGTTGGTGAATATCGTGAAGTGACATAATACCAGAGACGGAGTGGAGCTGGTCCTGACAGATGATGTGGTCTAGTTCCAGGGTCTCTGTATCTTTTGAAAAAGAATTTTTGCTTGTTACACAACTAATCAATGGTAAGGCCAAGTCTAGAAATCAAATCTGCTTATTTGGCCTACACCTTTTTAAGCCATATATATATTTTATCTATGATTGAGATTTTTCATATGTACAATGCCACATGCTTAATCAGATGCTTATGATTTTCTGTGAACTACGATTTCTCTTTAAATTCTATAAGGGGTTTTCAAGCACATCTATTGGATTCAATCACTCAGGTGGTTCCACTCTTTCAAATACAAGAACAATAGGCATTTACAACTCTTCTGACATTCACATTACTGCTTCTGCTAGCAGGTAAGTGAGCATGTAATGATATTATAACACAGTGCACCTTATGATCCATTCCAGGTTTAAGAATATTTCCCAAATCTTGAGGGCAGTTACCAAGATTATTAAATTCTTTTCAAAACCATCACTAACCTAGGGTTACCCCTGAAGGAAAAATAGAGACTAGTTACATTTTCCAGAGAAAACCACATTGTACCCTTATGAACAAAAGATTTTGCTTTTTCAGATGTAGCCACCATGTTTGCTTGTCAATATGAGATTGTTTTATGCTAACAATACTTCTTTGATTTAATTTTAAAATATGTTCCACATGAAACATAAAGTAAGTCAATCCAATAATAGCTTTGGCTGACACATGCTGTAAAACATGGTTGATGACACACAGTCATCCCTTTTGCTGTACAATAGGTTTTATAGCATTATTATCTCTCACTAGCACCCTATGTGCAAGAAAGAAAAATGACGGCCAAACAGAAGGGATGCTAACGTTTCTTTACAAATGTACAAATCTGGTTGTTTCTGTCAGTCTAACTTTGTAATATGTCCCCCAAGTATTGAAGCAATGAATTTATCTGCATACATTGCTTCCATAGTTGTCTATATAAATTTTCTCAATAAATTATATTATTCCTGGCATAGGAATATCCTGTTAGTGTCGTTTTTGTCCTATACTATGACATCACGTCCATCAAATTCTCTACACGATCACTTTCTTTGTGTCTCATGTAACTTGTGTGTCATTTTTCATTCTAAGGGGCCTCTTTTTCATTTTTGATATTTCACTGGACTAGCAAGTTCTACTGAAATCACACACTCCTAATCATCTTCGGCCCTTGAGTGATAATGAATGAATACATAGTGACCTTGAAAAGCATTATTAGAAAGCATCTAAATGCAGGACTTTACCTTTCATTTTGCTGTATTCTCTCTCAAGCTAAGTTTGGAATCATGTTTATAAAGAACAAAAGCCTATCTCTCTGACCTCCTTCATTAGTCTACACTGGAGCAAAGGTTATTTTGGACTGGACATATCATTTTTAAAGCAGCCAGCAGCTTTTTAGTAATAGAAAAGATGAAAATAAAGTCATTTTCTTTCCTGAAAAATAATTAACTTTATAGAAGATCTATCTTAACCATGTGTGACATTAATTTATTATAAACAAAAGCCCATACCCCTCTTTCTTTCTAGTTCTACCTATCTAATCTATTTAATCTATCTATCTATCTATCTATCTATCTATCTATCTATCTATCTATCATCTAACTCTCTATTCCAGTTTGCTAATGCTGCCATTTGCAAAACACCAGGAAATGGACTGGCTTTTATAAAGGGGGTTTATTTGGTTACAAAATTACTGTCTTGACACCATTAAGTGTTCAAGGTAAGGCATAATAATAGGATACCTTTATCGAAGGAAGGCCAATGGTGTCCAAGAAAACCTCTGTAAGCTGGGAAGGCACATGGCTAGAATCTGTTGATCCCAGGTTGAGTTACAGCTCCTCTCTCAGATCCTATGTGTTCTTTAAAATGTTGCTCTTGTCACTGTTAGCTGCTCTGAGGTCCTTCTGTCTGTGAAACCTTTTCTATGACTCCAGTGATCCAATTAACACCCACCCTGAATGGGCGGGGTAACACCTCCATGGAAATTATCCAATCAAACATTTCTCTCACGTTGATAGAGTCACATCTCCATGGAAACCCTCAATCAGAAGGTTCCAACCTAATCAACACTAATACATCTGCCCCCACAAGATTGCATTAAAGAATATGGCTTTTTCTGGGGGATATAATATATACAAATTGGTACACTATCCATCTACCTATCTCTAATTATTTAAATTAAAAACTCAGCATCCTGTTATGTTTGAAACATAGAAGACATACTTTTTTTTAAATTATCAAATGAGTGGATAAATGACAAGAAAAATCTTGAGTATGTGATGCTTTGTTGTAATAAGAATAATCCAAATATCCTGAAAGGTGTTGTTTATCTAGGTATATAACTTATATCCTACAATATGTGAATAAAGATCTTAAATAAATATTATGTAAATTACTTTTCAAGAGATATGCCAAGCTGAAATCGAGAATTTACAGTAATGTTGAGCAAATTGGAAGGCCATGCAAAATAGGCAAAACAAGTTATCAGGGTTTTCCAACAGAAAACAAATAAATAAATAAATCAGGAAAGGTCCCGGAGCTGTACTACTGTCTGACAATGTCCACCAAGAAGGAAGGGAAATAAAGGAATATAATATTGTTTTTAAAAAGAAATAAAACATCTCCCATGCTTCACAAGACCTTGTGTGGGTACCTAAATAAAATAAAGGTAGGGAGACATGTAACCCATGCAGAAATGTCAATCCAATAAAAACCATGAGACTGAAAACCATATATCAGAAAAATCAATACACTTGTACGGACACTTGTGACCCAAAGGATGCAAGAGGGCAGCAAACCTGTGGTTCTTAAACTGTAGCTGGGCAACAGCATCAGCTGGAGTGTGATAAAGCACAGAATGCTGTGCCCCCAAAAAAGGCCACCTACCTTAGCATCTTGCTTCTAAATCTCACAAATGCAGCCACAGAAACTTCATGGGCTAACCCAATGCTGGTGAAGGACTAGGTCAATATTACTTCATAAATAAAATTATGGAATATATGGATTTATAGATAGATAGAGACAGAGACATTGCAATTAAACATAATAGTTTGAACTCTTACAGTTTATAGCTGCTTTCTCTGAAAACCACACTGAAAGGAATAAAATGCTTAAGCTTTCAAGGAAGGGAAATAAATATGAAGAAAAGTTCAGCACTCTAGAAATATAAATACAATTTAGTGATGGGAAAGTGGATGGATAATAATAATTGTCCTAGAAAACTGGAGGGAAATGAAAACTGCCTGCAGTGGAGAAAAGCCATGGAAAGCAAGCTGGTTCACTCTGCAGAATGTTCCCTGGATTCAGACCTAGGGGTACCAGTTGCATCTGAAGACTGGGGATGCTGACTGTCCTCCTTACGAAAGGAAGATTGGCAAAATGTACAAGGAATTTTAGAGTCTGTGCCAGTTTGAATGTCTTCTGTCCCCCAAAACGCAATTATCTTTGATAACAATCTTGTGTGGGCAGATGGATTAGTGTTGATTAGATTGTAATTCTTTGATTGAGTGTTTCCATGGAGATGTGACCCACCCAACTCTAGGTGATAACTCTGATTGATAATTTCCATGGAGGTGTGTCCCCGCCCATTCAGTGTGGGCCTTGATTAGTTCACTGGAGCACTATATAAGCTCAGACAGAAGGAGTGAGCTTGCTACAGCCAAGAGGGACACTTTGAAGAATGCACAGGAGCTGATAGGGGAGCTGTGGATGAGAGACATTTTGAAGATGGCCTTTAAAAGCAGACTTTTGCTCCAGAGACGCTAAGAGAGTACAAATGCCCCAAGAGCAACTGAGAGTGACATTTTTGAGGAGCTGTGGCCTAGAGAGGAATGTCATGGGAGAAGGCCATTTTGAAACCAGAACTTGGAGCAGATGCCAGCCATGTGCCTTCCCAGCTTACAGAGGTTTTCCGGACACCATTGGCCATCCTCCAGTGAAGTTACCCAATTGTTGATGCCTTACCTTGGACATTTTATGGCCTTAAGACTGTAACTGTGTAACCAAATAAAAGCCAATCCATTTCTCTTGCTTTGTGAAAAGGCAGCATTAGCAAACTAGAACAGAGCCCTTCCCAAACCATATGGAGCCAGATATGGAGGCCTTCTCTGCCTTGTGAGGGAAAAAAAGGAGTCTTTCTTTCTGGACTTTGAATTAAAGTGACTCTAGGCTTGGGCACATCAGGCATAAAAAAAGTTAGGGAAAGAGATGAGCACCTGAAAATTAAATGATGGTAACACCAGCCCTCCCCCTGCTTGTCTCCTACCACAGTGGAAGCCAGGATTATAAAGTCTCCAGGCAGCAGAGTAGAAAGTTCTATTTTGATTAACTAAGTATCAGCTCAACCATAAACACATCCCCTAATGTGATTTTTAGCATTTCTTTTTCTCAATATTAATGTTAAATTATTATATTATCATCAATAAATATATTGATAAATTATATAATCAATATTAATTAGTGTTAATTAATTGATAATAATATTAAATTCCAAGATCACTAGGAAAAATTTCTGATATAAAGCACGGACCAAACAAAACAAACAATGCAACCAAAAGCCCACAGAGAATGCAGAAAACTCAATGAAGTTTAAAAAAAAAAAAAATGCTGAAATTATCAGTGAGATAATGGCTTATTTATGAAAAAAAGAGCCATTAAATAAAAGGAAAAAAGAAACATGAAATATAAAAGTGCATCTGGAAATTAAAAATCTGACAACAAGAATTAAAAATTCAGTGGAATGAACATAAAGGTAAGGAAATCTCCTGGAAATAGAGGAAAAAAGGGGGTGGGGGACAAATAGAGGGCATATAGAAGAGAAATGATTTGAGAGGGGATCAGCTTAGGAGGTCCAAAATCTAAATAATAGGAGTGTTGAAAAAAGGGAACCACTTAAGCAGCAACCAGGAAATTGTCATGTAAATAACAGCTGAGGGAATGTGAAAGGGGATTACGCCTAGATTATGAAATTCACGCTGTCTGCAGGGCTGTGGCAGTGAGGATCACTGGAGCAGATGCCTCTGAGGTGATGGCTGGAAAATCGGATGGTCTCACCGACGTGCATGTCTTGTTTCATTTAATGCAAAATCCAAACAAACAAACAAAGAAAAAGAAACACAACACCACCCGCTCTGTGGCGTGGCCCTCTAAAATTTCTTATTGAGAATTAAAAAAAAAAAAAAAAGGTCCTAAAGAGAGAGAATCACTAATTCAATTGACATCAGATTTTTCCATGGCAATGCTGGGAACCAAAAGCAATGGCTCTCTTTATATAAAATATAAAGGAAATTTATTTTCAATTGAGATATCTATTGATATCTAAACCATATGTTGAATGAAGGCATTTGCAGACCTGCCGGGAGCTTCCTAACTGCACATCTCAGGAAACATTTTGTCAGAAGCTGCTACAGGATTTGCCCCCCATCCTCCCTACCTCCACCCCAAAAAGTAGCAAGTCTACGCCAAGAAGAGGAAGCAACAGCATCTCAGAAAGGAGACAGTGAATCATTGCATTCAATAGGAGGGGAGTTGGGGATGTTTACAGAACGATGGTGAAGGGATGACGTAGGACAAAAGTAGGGCAAAAGTTCTAGAGGTACCCAGTAAACACTGGTGTAAAAGGAAAGAAGGACCCAGGAGGGGTGCAACAAGAAAAAAGAAATTTTATCCATCAATTAAAGTATTTGAAAATATTGAAATAAATTCTTTTTTTCCAGAAAGTACAAAAACATAACTTAAGTAAATTAAAACCTAAGGGAATCGTTAGCTCCACATTGAAAATACACAAAATGATATGTATTATGGTACATTACTTTGCACAGCTGTGAAAAATATTTAGTTACTCATAATATTATAACCCCTGATTTAACAACCAAAAATGTGATACAACTCTTTGAGGGTAGAGAAAAGGAAGTGTGCGTGCATATGAAAAGGATTGCCACTACAGAGCAGAAATTAGTCCGGAAGGAAAAGGACAGGAGAATGCAAGTTTCTACAAGAATGCAAGTATTGTAATTTTGTTTTTTTAGAATTTTTGTATTTATTACATTTGATTTCATAGCTGTTTTATACTTTTTTATTTTTATGATAACATTTTTAAAAGACAATTGTTTTATAATACTTAAGCTGTCTAATCCTACTTTATATAAATTTTATTTGAAATTTATATCAGAAACAAGCTTGCCTCAGTGCCCTTTCCCCATCCATTCAGGTCACTGCTAAGAGATAAAATAGAGTGAAATATAATTTCTTTAACTTTCTAAAAATGTAAATCCAACTAATACCTGACTGTGGTAAGTGGCCAATGTCATTATAACAAGCAAGCTTATTATTAATCATAAGACTAGGCTTCTCTAGTCATGAGAAATGAACTTGTTCTCCATGAGTAATTATTAACTGCTAAATCCTAGATGGTAACCACAAGGGAGAGAGAATGTGGGTATTATAAATAGAATAGTTCTATGATTTTCATTTAACCTATGAGCAGCTTGTCTCCTGTGATCAGTGGCCTATCTAAAAGACCAGGCTAAAAATTTCATTTAAAATAAATGCCATTTTACCAGACGGCTTATATTACAAAATAATCCAGCAGTGAGACACAGGATTCATTAGTGATGGTAGAAAATTCATGAAAGGGAGAGAAAGAGAGAAGATTGGCAGATGAGATGATCTGAAGTCAAATGAATAAATAGTAGTATTTCTAAACTCTCATGCCTTGATTTGCTCCATATTCTCTTATCTCTTTTACACATAACAAAAGGCTTAATATCAGGGGAAAAAACAGTGGGGGGCACAGAATTAAAAATGCTGTATGATAAAGATAGGGATAGTTTTATACATGGTGTGAATTGTATTTGTTTCTTAAACAATTGCAAAATTCAGTTGGAAAATTTTCTAACATGTATTGCATATGGAATTCTATGATACAATTGTGCAATCATGAGATAATTTAATGGAATATTTTATAGATCAATTAGACCTAATTATCATTTTTGATATTTTCTTCCCAATATCAATTACTTCTACTTTTCCATATTTAAGCTGAGCATTTGTGTGGTCTCTATACCAATGGCATTCCATTTCTTAAATTATAGGAATTGTTACTACTTTGTCCATCATTAAGTTTAGCTTGATTAAATATGTTGTTAATGGCATAAATCAACACTTTTTAAAAATAGACGGCCTACTGTCCAACCCACCAAATCAAGTAACAAAAAATAAAACTGAAATGAAAGAGAAGACCCTATTATAATGAGATGTGGTAGTAGTTAGGACAAGCTTTAATAAAGTAGTATCATTTTAACAGCACCCTGCAGGATATGTAGAATCTGAAGCATGATAACAGAAGGTGGTAGGTTGCTTTAGATAGGAAAAGAAATGAGAAATCCTGTACCAATTAAGCATTATCTCACCATTCCCTACCCCACCCCAGCCCCTGGTAACCTATACTCTAGTTTTTGACTCTACGAAATTGCTTATTCTAATTATTTCATATGAGTAAGTTCATCACTATTTTTCCTTTAGTGTCTGATTTATTTCATTCAACATGATGTCTTCAAGGTTTATTTTTATTGTCATGTACATTAGAACTTCATTCTTTCTTTAAAGTTGAATAATATTCCATTGCATGTATATTCCACATTTTGTTTATGCATTCATCAGCTGATGGACACTTGGGCAGCTTCCATCTTTTGCCAATTGTAAACAATGTCACTGTTGGGGAGACTGAAAAAAATTGGTAATGGATGGTGACAATGGTAGCACAACATTCTGAATGTAATTATTATCACTGAGTTATATATTTGAAGGTGGTTAAAAGGGATGTTTTAGGCTGCATATATGTTATTGGAATAAAAATTTAAAACAAAATACCATAAGACTGTACAACACAAACAGTGAATCCTATTGTAAACTATGGATTTTAGTTAGTTGTGTAATTTTAATAACATTGTTTCATCAGATGTAACAAATGTACCACACTAATGCAAACTGTTAATATTTGGGGGAAACTGTGTGTTGTGGTCAGGGGTTATATGAGAATTCTGTATTTTCTGCATGATGTTTCTGTAAACCAGAAACTTCTTTAATAAAACACTAAAAATCAAAAGGGAGAAAAAGATACACCATGTGTATACTAATAAAAGATAGCTGTAGTAGCTATATTTCAGACAAATACGACAGCAAGGAAAATTATGAGAGCTAAAAGGAGGGTTTATATAATTATAAAGGGGTGAATTCTCCAAGAATCCATAATAATCCTTAATATGTATGCACCTAACAACAGCATATCAAAATATGTAAAGCAAAAACTAATAGAACTGCAAGCAGTAGGTAAATCCATGATTACATGTAGAGACTTCAACATTCCTCTGTTGATCCAGCCACAAGGAAATCATTAAAGATAAAGCTGAAGTAAACAGCATCATCAATCAACTGGGTCTATTTGGTATTTACAGAATAATTCAAACAAAAGCAGCAGAGTGCACATTCTTCTCCAACACACACAGAACATTCATTAAGACTGATCACATTCTGGGACATAAAGCGTATCTTAACAAGTTTAATAGAATGCAGATTATTCAAAGTATGCGCTCAGACCACAGTGGAATTAAACTAGAAACCAATAACAGAAAGGTAGCTGGAAAGACCCCAAATATTTGGGGAGATTCAACAACGCATTTCTGAAAAACCCAAGAATCTAAGAAGAAGCCCTAAGTGAAATGTAGAAAGATGTTGAATTAAATAATATGAAATATTCATATATGGGGTACAGTGATAGCAGTGCTTAGAAGGAAATTTATAGAATTCAATGCATATATTAGAAAAGTAAAAAAGGTCTACATGAATAAAGAAACAACAGAAAGAAGAACAAGGTAAGCCTAAAACAAGCAGAAGTAATAAAAATTAAAGCAGGAGTCAATTAAATTGAAAACAAAAAATCAATAGAGAGTATCAATGAAAACAAAAGCTGTTTCTATGAAAATATCAATAAAATTGATTAATCTCCAGACAGATTAACCAAGAAAAAAAGAGAGAAGACACAAATTAGCAATATCAGAAATGATCTATTTATCTCATGGACATTAAAATGATAATAAAGGAATATTATGAATAATTGCATGCCCTTAATTTTGATAATTTAGATGACGTGGACTAATTCCTTGAAAGACACAATCTATCCAAACTTACACAGGGTGAATAGATCATATTAAAAGTCCTTTATCAATTCAAGAAATTGAATCAACCATTAATAACCTCCCAAAATATAAGAGAGCAGGTCCAGATGGCTACACTGGTGAGTTCTATCAAGAATTTAAATTAAAATTACACCAATTCTTTACAACTTCTTCCAGAAAACAGCAGCAGAGGGAACACTTTCTAACATATTCCATGAGGCAAGCATTACTTAATTTGCGAAACAGATACATACATTACAAGAAATGAAAACTACAGACTAATATCTGTCATACACATAGATGCAAATATCCTGAAAAGAATATTAGCAATCAAGTCCAACAGTGTATAAAAGAACTTCCCTGAATGACCAAGTGGGATTTATTATAGTTATGCAAGGCTGGTTCAACATTTGAAAATCATTTAATGTAACCCATCAAACGAACAGGCTGAAGAAGAAAAATAATGTGATCACATCAAAACATGCAGAAAACTTGTTTCACAAAATCCAACACATGCCCGTGATAAAAACTCTCAGCAACCTAGGAAGGGGGGTGGGGGGTAGGTTACAGAACTGATAAAGAATATGGTCCAAATATATCAATATATCAATATTTCATGAAAGAAAAAATAGATAATTTGGAGTTTATTGAAATTAAAATATTCTGCTCTGTGAGAAACACTGTGAAGAGAATGAAGAGGCAAGCCGCAGACGGGGAGAAAAATTCGCAAAACATGTATCTGACAAAGGACTTATATCTCAAGTATATAAAGACCTCTTAAAACTGAAAATAAAACAAACAACCTGATTTAAAAATGGGCAAAAGATCTGAACAGGCACTTCACCAAAGAGATATACAGATGACAGATAAGCAAATGACAAGATGCTCAACATCCTATGTATTAGTCATCAGTGAACTGCAAAGTAAAATGGCAATGAGATACCACTGAGTGTCTATTAGAATGGCTAAAATCCAAAACCTGATAATGCCAAATGCTGATGAAGATGCAGAGCAACAAGATTGTTCATTTCTTGCTGGTGGGAATATAACTGCTACAGCCACTTTGGAAGATAGTCTGACAGTTTCTTACAAAGCTGAGCACTGGGTAACCATACAATTCAGCAGTTGTGCTGCTAGGTACTTCCTCAAATGAGTTGGAATCCTATTTCCACATAAAAAACTGCACACAAATATTGACAATAGCTTTATTCAGAACAGTTCCAAACTGGAAGCCACCAAAGTATCCTTCATCAGGGAAACAGATAAACAAACTTGGAGTCATTCACGCAGTGGAATATATTCAGTAAGAAGAAGTGAGATATCAAGCCACAGAAAGATATGGAGGAATGGTAAGTGCATTTTGCTAAATGAAAGGAGCCAGTCTGAAAGGGCTACATATCACAACATTTTGGAAAAGGAAAAGCTTTAGACATGGTAAAACAAACAAAAAAACAATGGTTGTCAGGGATTTGTAGGGGAGGGACAGGAGTGATGAATAGTTGAAATGTGGGGGGCTTTTAGGATGGCAAAATTTTTCAATGTGACACTGTAATATGGATACATGACCTACCCAAGTACCTCTGCACATCCTTTGTTCATGTGTAAAAATGATCCCATTTTTATGGGAGCAATCCTGAAGTTCCATTGGAAACATGCATTCAGCACAAGATGCAGAACTTCTTTACTTCATGTGCATTTGTTACGGGTGAACAAAATACCTATACATCAAAATACAAATAATCTTCCCTGCACAGACGATAAGCAATTATGGCCCATGAACAAAAATTGAAATAATAACTTCTGTTTACATAATGGAGAATAGGAAGTGACAACATGATTTCATAGAGTCACCACAATCCCTAGGGGTAGAAATGATAAAGACTTAATTTCTGGGCAAGCTAAAATATTTGCACCTTGGAAAAGTATCCAATGCAAAACACAGTTCTATTTTTTTTCTTCCATTTTTCCTAAGATCCTGTGTACTCCAGAGATAGAGCAGGGAACAACGCTACTCATTCTTTTTTTTTACTGCTGAACAAGGAATACTATTTGTGATTTTCTACACTGCCATACTTTCATAGCAAGGTCTACATTGATTTGGACTGGGTTACAGCTAAGAGTAACCGGAACCTCAAATTAGAGTGGCTTAAGCCAGACTGAAGATTTTTCCTTCTCATGTAGTCATCTAGAGACATGTCGTCCAGGGCTGAGTGATGCCTTTGTTCCAAGAGGTCATCGGGAGCCCAGGCTTCCTCCAGGTTTCCACTCGGACCGCCTAGAGCATGGTCCTCACTGTCCAGTGTGAATCCGTCACACTCACATTCCAAGCAGCAGGAAACGAAACAGGGAGAAGGAGGAACAAAAGTCCCAGACAGTGATTATTTAAGGAAATGTTTCAGGCATGCCATTAACATTTCCCTTTATATACCATAAAATAAAACATAGTCACATCATCATGTTGGACTTCGAGTGAGTTGGGAAAACAGAGTGAAAGCTTGTGCCCATCTAAATATGGTCTCTTGGTCCTGGACACTTCCTTTGTAGAAATTACAGCAGTCTTAGATTTCCATTTACTTTTGTGGTTACTTGATTTAATTTGAGGAAACATATATACAACATAGATCTTCCCATACCAGTGCCTCCCAGCATACCATTCAGTAGGATTAATCACATTCATAATATTGTAGCACTCTTATTACCAGCTATTACCAGAAATTTCTCACCATCCTAAACAGAAGCCCTACACTAATTTTGCAATAACTGCCCATTGCCACTGCCCCCACCCCTGGTGACCTGCACTCTACTCTCTGTCTCTATGAATTTCTTTGTGGTTACCAAGGGGCTTAAATGTAACATCCTACATCTATAAAACCTTGTCTGGGTTGACAGCAACTTTACTTCAATAGCATATGTAAACCACTTTCCTAAACCCCTCTATCTCCCCACCTTCATGCAGTTCTTTTCTCCGATTACATATTTATGCATTATGAGTCCAAAACCACTGATTTATCACTACATTTTATGCATTTGCCTTTTAGATCCTATAAGAAGTAAAAAGTAGACTTACACATCAAAATTCAATAGTATACTGGTATTTATATTTACCCAGACACCTTTATCTTTACCAGACACCTTTATTTCTTCACGTGGCTTCTGTCAATTGTCTAGGGTCCTTTCCTTTCAATCTATAGAGCTCCCTCACTTGTAGGTGAGGTCTAGTGGTGATGATTTCTCTCAGAGGTGTAAATTCACATCTTTTATTAAATTTGGTAAGGTTTCAGCCATTATTTGAACATTCTTTCCTCTTCTTTCTCTCTTTCCTCTCCTTCTGTGATTCCCATGATCCGTATATTGGCTTGCTTCATGGTGTCCCACAGGTTCCTCAGGCTCTGTTCACTTTTCTTCATTCTTTCTTCTTTCTGCTTCTCAGACTGGATGATGTCAGTGTTCTCATCTTCATGTTCACTGATTCTTTCTTCTGCCAGCTGTAATCTGCTGCTGAAAATTCTTGGGAAATTTTAATTTCTGTTACTGTGATCTTTAGCTCTGTTTGTTTCCTTTTCCTAATTTCCATTTCTCTATTGATATTCTCTTTATGTTCATCTATAGTTTTCCTGATTTGATTTAGTTCTTTGTCCATGTTTCCCTTTAGTTCTTTGAGCAATTTAAGGCTATTTTATTTTTTAAAAAATCTTCATCTGTAATGTCCCAAGTCTGATCCTCCTCATTGATGTTTTCTAATACTTTAATCTTCTCCTTTGCCTGGGCCATCACTTCTTGTTTTTTTGTCTGCTTTGTAATATTTTGTTGAAACCTGGACATTTTGATATTCAAATGTGCTATTGCTGGGATTTAGACTCTGAAGCATATGTTCCTTAAGCTTGTATCCAGCTTGTGTTATGACAGTGCTTTCCTTGAATGCTGGAGTTAACAAAGGAAAAAAAAAAATGAAGGAAAAAAAGGACAGTGAGATTGACCTGTGCAAGTGCTCTCCTTCAGAGCTTGTCCATATACTGGATATTTCGGGAATAGCTCCAGGCCAAAGCATAGATGTCTCTCTTGTCCTTTTTGCACATGCATCTTGCCTTGGGCATGTGAGTTTGACTCTAGGAGATCCCCCATTTTCACAGGAACAATCCCCCAACCCTTCTTAGGAAACAGTTTCCTCATGGCCCTGGGTACTGCACAATATGTCCTACAGCCAGAATTCCCCAGCCCCAGGCAGCCACTTGACTGCTCTCCCACAACACTCCATAGGAGAGCTCTGTGAGCCACCATCTGCACACGGCACCAGTCCGAGAGGGCGAGTCCCTCAGGCCACCAGCACACAGACTGGGCCAGGCCTACATGTTTCCAGTATGTGCATGGGGGTTACTCACTCCCTTTGGAACCAGGCCCAGAGACCTGCACTGAGAGCGTGGGCTGGGAGGGGTGGGAGAGGAGCCAGCCAGTGCAGAGAGAGCTTGCTTCCTAATTAGGTGCTCACTCTGTTACTGCAGTTCTTTAGCTGTTTCTGGAACTTTGAGAAACATGTTTCTGCCAGTCTTCATGGTTGTTCAAAGCTTTTGTGGGGGACTGAGAACTGAAGCTTTTCACCCCACCATTTTCATCAGAGTGGGGGGGTGGATTCGGTTTTACAGATAAATAGTGGGTGGGTTCCATTCCGTTCCTTAGCCTTGTACTTATTGCAGATGCCTCCTCTGAGTTTCTGGAGTGTCAGTTTTCAGTTGCCTTGTCAGTTTCCATCTCTTGATGATTATGGATTTTAGTGGGCAATTGGGAGTAACTATATCAGAGGCTGTTATCTAGATGCCATTTTTTCTTAAAAATGTCAGGGTAATCCATTAAGTGTGGGCAGAGTTTGCGATGTAACTATTAACTCTGTCAACTGAGTATTTTAGTCATGCTAAAACTTAAGTAGTAATTACTACATGCCAGACAGTGTCCTGAATGTTTTACAGATATTAATTCATTTAATCCTTATAACAGTGCTCTGACTCTTATTGAATGGTTTTACAGATTAGTAAATAGAAGCCCAGAGGGGTTAAGGAATTGGCTCCAGGTCTTCCTGTTAGCCACTCCACCATGTTGCTTCCATCTGCTTCTGAGGCTCTTCACACATTGACATTGGCAGCACCCTTTACTAGCTGTCATGTGATCTCCAGTTACATAGCATCTTTCTGTACATTATTATGTTTAGACAGAGAGTAACAATTGAAAGAGTTATGGTGCAATTCCTTGTAGAAGGAATTAGAAGGCTTTCACTTTTTTCTTTTCTTTCCTTTATTTATTTATTTATTTTTACTCACTGCATCTTATCAGTCTGAAGTGACAGGTGCCATCCAACTAGATCCTTGAAAACATAAGTCTCAACCAATTTTTAGTTTGTCATTCTGCAGGATAAATATCACTGTGGGGAAATGAGAGAAAATGTTGGTCTTGATTTCAGTGATGCAGAAGAGATATCCCCACTTTAATATAAGAAAGAGAATTCTCTGAAAAAATTTCATAGTTGCACCTCAAATATTATCATTGACTCATATTACATTTGAGATTGTGATTTTAAAATGGACTGTGGGCAAAACGAATTAGATATATTTTTGTTAATTCACATGCATTTGTATAAAGCAAAATTTGTCATGTAATTAATGGGGTAAATTAAATAGGTGAAAGAAAAGTGATTTAGCACAGTGAGCAACAAAATTTTATGACTTTTAATACTTTTAATATATAATTTGTTCCATGTCTGTATCTTTACATAGGTTTTGAAATATTTCTATGATTTTCTTAATAGTATGGATCACTTCAATATATTTCAGTGTCTATTTAATCTATGTGACTGGAATTGAAATAATATCTAACACTATATGTTATCTGATGTATAAATAACACAAATCACTTGTCAGCCCTCAGTCTATTTCTATCTCCCTGTAATGGTATAAAATAAATTATATTTATTGCCTCATCATTTTTGACTAATCGTGTGTTTCCTTTTTGAGTGACTACCTCAGCTAGCCCTGCCCTGGGCATAACTGCTACTAGCAAGGTCAACACCTCCATATGGTTTGGATGAAAAGAACCACTTTCAGCTTCTCCAAACAGCCCCCTACACTTTTGTGCTGCATAATTTAGTAGCAAGGCCTGTATCTCCATATGGCTTGGGTGATAAGAAGCTGCCCTTGGCTTCTCCAAATAGCCCTTGCTGCTTCTGTTTTTTACACTATGTAATTTGGAACTGCCAATTCCCAGGATCCATGGGAAAGTCCTCCCCATTCCCTCGGGGTCAAAATTAACATAAGATCCAGGCCCCACATGTGCTCTTCACCCACCTGCATGGATCTTCACAGGAGCCTAGGTTAAGCCCCAGGCCCCTCCACCACCTCCTTCTCCCTTCTCCCCTTCCAGGGCCTTTGATCTAACAGAGGTGCCCTTTCACACATTCTCTGTGGGCAGCTATCCGTGTTTTTGCCTCATCACGCAAGAACATCCACAGAACACCCAAAACACTCTCCCTCTTTACTGTGTTGTATATGTTCTTGCCCATCTGTTTGTCATCTCCTGGGGTGACCTTACCCATTTCTCTCATCATTTCTCTCCCTTAATATTATCTACTCTGCACAGTTCCCAAAGTATGACTGCTGGTCAGTCACAATTCTCACAATTTCCTTCTGATCTCCTACCATCATCTGTCCTCTTTATTTCTTTCAAAAGCAATGACTTGCAAATCAGATTTGTATTTCATTTTGTTTAAATTTAGAAAAATAAAAGGGATATGACTATCCTTGCACCCTGCAAGGTTTAGAGCAAATCACACCAGTTGCAAACTCCCTGGGTAACCATTAAGGAAGCAGCTCTGCACCTGGAGCAATGGAGTGCAGTCCACTGACCCCAGGGGCCTGCACCTCCGGGCGGCCATCAGTGGATAAGGGAAACACAGAGAGATTATGTAAATTATTGTGATGCAACTTTGTGAGTGAGACATTTCACCAGAAATACATTTTCTGAGTAATCAGAAAGGGGAGAAATAATTTCTGAGAGGAGACTGATGTCCTGGAAGAAAAATAAATTAGAGTATGTTCTAAGAGTCATAAGATTTGAGTAAGACACAGATAGTAAAACGTCAAAGTAGAGAAAACAATTTGAATAAACCCATAGATGCTAGGAGGCATAGGGCACAAGAAGGACCATTCTTGGCATTGCCAGATGGAAAATACTAGGTGGGTTTTCAATGGAGAGCCTGAGAGACAGGCTAAGAAGTCATGCTTCATTTGGCAGAAAATGGGGAGCAAGAGGAGGTCTTTGAGCAGTGGAGTGACATGAGCACAGCTGTGTTTTAGGGAGTTGAGCAGCTATGCATGGGAACTTCTGTTGGCTGATTTCCAAGTAAAAATACTATGTGCAATAGAACCATTAGAGATACAATTGTAATAATCTCAAGTAAAGTGATCAAGGAGAACACTCAAGCAATGGCAATGGGAATGGACAGAAAAAGCAATGGTAATATGTATTGCTGAAATTTTGACTTTCATATATTTTTTCAAAATTTCTCAAGGAGATATTTTCCTCTCTGAGCTTGTTGTTACTGATTCAAGAAAGTTGAAGGACCTCACAAAGAATCCTGAACAACTTCTGAGTTCACTAATCAAATTGTCGAACTTTCTCCTGGGTCTACTCCTTTACAGTTTCAGTTCATGAAGTTTTTAATTGGTATCTCTGAGATCAGATATGTGTTATATAGAGATAATTACCTCATTTGCTTAATTCTTTCAAATTGAGCCTTTTCTTGACATATACAGTCAATGTGACTATATTTTCCTGCATTTGAAATTATTCCATTACAAGTAAAATTCCATAAGTTTTGTGAAGTTGTTACAATGCCTCATGAAATGTTCTCAAATTTCAAGTAATGGGTGTTTGCAGTAAAAACTATTTCTATATTCCATGTTTACTTCCTCTCTAAATATTGTCTATCTCTTATTCTTGAGAAAATATTAAAATTCATGGGTAAGATGATAAGAAAATAGTCCATGACAGTCAAAATCTAAGAAACGTTGATAAATTATCAACATCACATCCCCTCAGAGAGCTCAGTGGATTAAAATGCAATATGTTCCATCATGTAACCATGTTAAGTTTTGTGCTATCCTAAAATTGCAAAGGGCTTTCTCACATAGATTAGCTACAAGCAATAGATTAATAATTTGTGGCTGGATCACTGAAAAAGTTACCTTCATTGTTAAAGAAACAATCTTATGTGCTACTGAAGTTGGTCCAGGGATTCATGTTCATATAGAATATAGGTATATAGGATGCATTCAGTAGAAATTGTTTTCCAGTGGATCTAATTATAATAAAATAATCTCCAAGAAAAAGTTGCTATTGACTCAGTTTTTCTCTCTAATCTTGATCCATGCATTGAAAACAATGGTAACATAAATTAAAATTTTGAAATTGGCCCCTAAATATTTTTTAAAGTTACAGAGGAAGATGAAGCACATTTCTGAATAGCCAAAAAAGCTCAGTAATTTAAGGTAGATAGCTATACATACACTCACAATACATTTCAACTAAAAATAAAATTAAATGATAATTCCAGCACACTTTTAAGCCAACAATTGACATAAACATCTAGATATAAATGAAGAACTTCAGAAACCTACGTGGCATTTATACCAAATCATCTCTCTCCTCTTTAGCTTCGATCAGCTTCATTCCACTGCATAATCAGGCGAATTCTCCTTGGATTCACCTATCATATATACCCATATTCATATTTTGAGAATGGTTTTTTGTTTGAGTTGGTTTTTGCTTGGATGCTCAGCTCAATCTCTCTTGCCTTTGGCTTGTGTCTAAGAGAACAGTCCTACCTACTTAAGCCTGGGATCTAATTTTAAGTTTGGATCAACTGGCTGCTACCCTAGCCAAAACAACTTTTCTTCCAGGAGCATTGGATTCCAAATAAAAAGTAAAATATCTCAAAGCTAGTCATTAGACAGTGTGCCTTTTGGGTGTTGTAAATAAAATTATGCCTACACTATTTGGTTAATACATTTGAATTTTTTAATCCTAACATAACACACACAGCTGGGCTTAGTCTTCAGTTATCAAGATGAGAAGATAATTAGGCTTGTAAAATAAAGAAAAGTTGTAAAACAAAGTGTCTCTAAAAATTATTCTAGTGTATGTTCATCAAACAAAATAAAATGTATTGCTGATCACATAACCATCACTTAGTAAATGCTTGGTGAATGAATAGACCAATAGATATAATCCCTCTTACCCCACATTTGACTCCCTTAAAAAAAAAAAATGATTAACGTAGGTATCAGAATTGTCACCACACATGCTACCTCCATAACACAAAACAGAGCAAGAATATGGGAATCTTTAAGTATTCTCTAAAACTCATTTCCCTCATGACTTCCTATTGTATATTGTTGCCACCAAAAAGCCTTTTCTTCCTCAGAATTGCCCCTAAAAATCACTTATTTTTGAAGTTTCTCCTAAATATGTCCATTTTATTTATCCCTTCTACTTTCATTTGCATCCCTTCTCTACTATGCAAATAAATTCATAAAAAGGATTTAGATTATTTAGATCCTGGTACTGAAATTGCAAACAACAAACCAGTTATATGATTTCAGTAAAGTCATGACATTCTTTGAGGCAACAGTCTCCCCTTTAAAAAAACACTGGGGCTGACTTAGAGGGTCTCCTAGTCCCTGCCTGTCTTGGCCATTTTAAGTTATGAATTAAATATGACATAAAGTTAATATGACTTGAATGAACCTTGAATTTTCAGTCTCTAATATTATTATACTAATTACCCACACTGTAAAGTAAATTCTCCCATTGTGGATTTTTCAATTGTAGTTTATAGACACTCAACATGAAATATATGCTGTTAGGAAAAACTCCCCACCCCAACACTTACACAACACACCCTTAGGAGCTCTCCCACAACAACATGACTTGACATAAAACCCACTCTTAGCTAACAAGCAGTCTGAGTAAGAACATAAACAAAAATTTTCCATAATGTAATAACTTCCCTGACATCAACTCCTTATCTTACCCTGATGCCAACTCCTTATCTTACCCTAAGCAAACTAATCCTCTAATGTCAACTCCTTACTTCTCTATCTTACCCACCAATAATTATTCCCTCAACTCCCCCTCACAAAAAGCTATAAAGCTACACTCCCACCTCTGCTGGGGGCTGTTGCCAGTCTTAGACTTCGGCCAGCCTGCGCAAGGCTGCAATAAAACCTTCTCCAATTGAGCTTTGATCTCCTCTCTTCCAGGTCAAAAAACCTAGCATATGCAAATCAATAATTTTTAAAGACAGAAATTAAGATTTATTTAATTTTTAGATAAATTATCAGTGAAGTTAATTCCAGGATAAAACTCGAGATAAAGCTGAGAGCACACTCTTCAGAGCAAGAAAAACAATGTTCACCACAATGTGCTTCTTTCTTACTTAATCTCTGATGAATTTGAAGAAGTGGTGAGATGTTTTCTTTCATGGCATGAATGGACTTTGTATTACTGTGGTAGCAGTTGCATCAATGGCACAGACAGAGAGGAAGGTATAATGAATTGGTACTATACGAGTTATTTTTTACTTACATGACAGTTTACTGAGCAGAGAGAGAAGAAATAAATGCATTGAATGACCCTAAATTCGAAAAGAAGCCTATTATATCGTATGCATATTTTTATATATATGCAGTCAGCCATTCTCAGCTATCTTTAATTTTGGAGTTTAATCATGAACAATTATTTTCAATTAGGTCTGCTTTTTACCCAAACTTCAGAAATTCTAGCATTTAATTGGAACAATATTGAGGCACAAAGGATTGAAAAGCTGATAAAGAAGAAAATGAAAAGAAGAGATTCTAACAAATAGTTCATTTTATGTACTTTTTTTTTTATTTCCTTTTTCCTGAAACAATGTGTCACTGAAAATTTTGCAAAGGACAGGAAAAACAATAAGTCAGAATGCCCTTTTCCCTTCTTTGTTTTCCAAGAAGGTTTTCTTGAATGAGTTCTAATACTGGGTTTGCATGATCTCTCTCTCTAAATATTTTGTGATGGGCAGAATTCGGTAATGACTCCCAATAACCCATAACCTAGTATAAGCCTCTCCCTCTGAGCTGGGGAGGGGAAGTGTAAATGCAATGTGATATACCACCGTGCTGATTATGTTATGTTGTATGGCAAGGGTGACACGATTTTGCAGATGTAAACTGTTACTGGACCAAAGCAGTGGATTCTTTTGCCCAATGTGCTCAAATGACCAATGCCTGTGACACCCGGGTTTCAAAGAGAGGAGGTGTTTAATTGCTAGGTGTGAAGCAGGAGAACAGATGGCTTATTGGTGCAAAATCTCTCTCCCCTAACTACAGTAATTCTGATAGTTTTATAGTATCAAAGGATGGGCAGGTTTTAGGATAATGAGTACACCAGCCCCAGATGATGTAATTAGAAGTGATTTAATTATTGAGCATGTGCAGACTGATTACATGCTTGGTCACAGAATGTATGTAAGAAAATGGCATGCATTTTAATATTATGATGGGGGTGATTTTTAGTATTATAATAAGGTATAGATGACTTGTAGGTTAAAGTCTAAGCTACTGCATATGTCAGCCAGGCCCATTTTGGTTAGATCCAGCTTTGGTTATCAAGATAACTCTGGACTTGGGGTGGGTTAGTTCTGGGCTTAATTAACATACATTAGGGGCTGTCTTCAGTGATCATAAAACTTTAAAGTCGAAAAACTGGATAAATGGGTGTAAGTGAAGGTACAATCACAGGCACAAGCTAAAGGCTATACAATCATTATCAGAGATGAAGACAGCTGGATCACAATTCAGGTTTCAGGTATTTCCTTCCTTCTGCCCACTCTAATATATCAGTAAGTAAAAAGGAATATTTATATAATGATTCAGTAATCATAATCAGTCCTTAAATCCTAACTTCTCGGTTACATAAACTGTCTAATCAGTTTATTCTGAGTAAAGCAAGAGAGATTATTCTGCCTTGGTCTCACCTAATCACACTGTCTTTTAAAAGGGTTTCCGGCTTCCCTGAGCTGAGCTCAGACATTCAAACCACTAGAGAATGTCTCCTGCTGGCCTACAAGAAGCAACCACCAAGAGTTCTAGCACTTCAAGCACATAAATTCTGCAAACATCCATGTGAGCTTGGAAAAGGATCCCGATCCTCGGGTAAGATTGTAGCTCCAGCCAAAATCTTGATTGCAGTTTGTGAGAACCTGAACAGAGGACTCAGCTAAGACTTCTCCAGATCCCAATACACAGAAACTGTGAGGTAACAAATGTGTGTTGTTTTACCTCTTAGTTTGTGGTAATCGGTTACAGGACAATAGAAAAAAATGCATCTATATAGATCATTTCTCAATTTTTACAAGTTTTAGGTACCCTAAGGGAATTACATTTATTCACATTTAAAATTACATAAAACATATTTCTTATAGGTTAACTAAAAGACTATTTGGGATACCATTTGACACCCATTGGAATGGCTACTAGTAAAAAAAAAAAAAAAAAAAAGGAAAATAACCAGTGTCAGAGAGGATATGGAGAAATAGGAACATTCATTCACTGGTGGTGGGAATGCAAAAAGGTGCAGCTGCTGTGGAAGACAGTGCAGCAGTTCCTCAGAAAGCTAAGTATAAAACCACCGTAGGAGCTGGCAATCCCACTACTAGGTATATACCCAAAAGAATTACAGCAGGGACTTGAACAGATATTTGCACACTGGCATTCATGGTGGCATTATTCAGAACTGCCAAAAGATGGAAGCAACCCAAGTGTCCATCAACCAAGGAACAGAAGAATAAAGTGTGGTATAAACATACTGTGGAGTATTGTTCAGCAGTAAAAAGAATGAAGTCCAGATACATGTGATAAAATGGATTAAACTTGAAGAGACCATGTTGAATGAAATAAGCCAGACACAAAAGGACAAAATATTGTATCATCTCACTTATTTGAAACTATTAGAATAAGCAAACTCATATAGTCAGAATATAAAATGCAGGTTATCAGGGGGTGAGGTGGGGATAAGGACTGGGAAGTTAAGGCTTAAAATGTACAGGAATGACAGAACTGATTTGGTAATGGATGGTAGCACAACATTGTGAATGTGATAAATATATATCTGAATATATAGTACTGAAATAAATATCTGCATATGATTAAAAGGAGAAATCGTAGATTGCATATATGGCAACAGAACAAATTAAAAAAAGCTATGGAACTACACTACACAGTGAACCCTAGGTTAGACCATGGACTTTAATTAATAATTCAACTATAAAAATGTGCTATCATCAATTGCATTAAATGTTCCACATCAACGTAAAGTGTTGGTGGTGGGGTGGGGTGTGGGGATCCCGTATTTTGTATAGTTTATGCTGTAAACCCACTGCTTCTCTAATAAAAGGAAAAGAAAAAGGAATGAAGAAACATGTGAAAATTCAGCTCTGTCCCAGTAAGCCATGATCAAGGAGATTTTCAAAAGTGAAACAAAAATAACATATACAGGATTAGAATTGAACTCATAGTCTTTAGCTCTTAAGTTTTCTGTTAATCAAATGTACCCTCTCCGCCAGCAAACTGCCTTCTCCCTCTATGTCCACTGGCAGAAAATAGTTCCTCTAATGGATGAAAATAGTCTTCATTTGAGGTTCTGGCTTTTAAAAATCCTACGTACTAAAAAATGCTGACAAGTGTATTTGCCACTCATTGACTTCTGGGACATCTCAATGGATTATGTTTTGACCAATCAAATTTTTACACATACGAGCAATAAGTTTGCAAACATTGGTATTTGTGAGTTATATATGTGCATTTTGGGGATGGGGTTCATATAATTAATCACATCAGGATTAAATTAATCTGGTCTCTGAAGAGACCAGGATTTAATCAGGTCTCCTCAGGTGGAAATTTCATGTTCACATCCCACACCCGAAAACTTCATTTCCTCTCCAGTGCCTGGTATTTTTCCTGACACAATATATATGTGTTGAATCTAGAAGTGATTGAATGAAAGCAAACATTTTACAAATTTGCATCTGCTTCTTCAATGCCAGGGATTAGGAGATCTCATTCTTAATTCCTTAAAACACTTATTTTACCTAAGCAGTATTTTCAGTCATATATTCTCTGATCCTCTTAATTGTTTTCAATTACCTAAAGTTCTGAAAGATTCTGAGGATATGGTACCTTCCCTTAATTTGCCATGTTGTTCATACTGGAGATTTTCTGCCCAGACACTTATGTTTAATTCTCATCGTATCTCTCTGAAATGTACAGCCATTTGGCATGAATGATGTTATCCTTTAATGCCCTTTTTGTCTTCCAATTGGAGAAGCACTCTTGCCATGAAATCAACAATAGCAAGAGTAAGTTGCTACCAGGAAGAATAGGTTTGACTCCCACACTGTGTGTCACAAGGAGGTGCTTGCTTTTGGATGTTGAATTTAACTCCTCTAAACCTTAGTTTCCTCATCTCTAAAGTGGAGATAATAACAACAGCTATCCTGAAGGACAGTTGTGAGGATTCAAGCCTGAGACATGATGTAAAATGCATTTGGTGGCATGATCCCACATTTCAGCATGTGTATCTCATCCGTGGCTCTATCTGACCGGCACTCGGACCCTCAGGCCAGCCCCACATAGACCACCTACTTGGTTTGCCTTGCACCTATCTGCAATGTGAGGCTTGTGCAATGATTTCAGCTGCTTTTGATAGCAGTCTGTGGATTAGGCCTAGAATCGTCCATTTATTTCCATAAGAGTGTTTCCACTTTCTTCCCTTATGCTACCAGTAACTAGTACTGGAAAAAATACCACATAAATGAGAAGTAGTTTAACTAGGAAATCAGATCAAATAAACAAAGACACTTCATGAATTTATGGCGTTTAATGGCCTCTTTTTTGGATATAAAGGGTCCAACTTACTTCCATGCTACTAAAATGTCAATCTCTGTTTTAATTTTTCACATTTTTGCAAATTTATGTAATTCAGAGATTTGCATTTCAGTTTCTTCCATTTCTCTTCATTTGAGACTTCTTTCACCTATATTTTATCTTACCCCTTTATTAAGAGAAAAAAATTTCTCTGATATTTATGTTTTCCAGACATCATTAGCTCCATCACGATCAAAGTCACTGTTCTGTTATGGTTCTGCATCTTTTCTGTTACCTGAAATACCCTATCATACTTGCTTTGCCACAAGAAGCAGCTCCTATTTTTCTATAACAGCCAATTAAATAGCATCTCTTCCCTGAAGTTCTTCCCAATGCCCACAGCCATATCTAAACTTTCTTTTCACTTCCATTTATATGTTGTATATATTGAAATTATTATACTTAATCTATTCATTAATAAAGTTTTTTAAAAATACATAAATAATCCAATTAGTTACTAAGAGCAAAGAATTCAGACAGAGATGGCTATATTTACAGACTAATTGCTATCAGTCTTCCACACATTAGCAATTAATGTCTAACCTAATGGCTTCCAACCTTTATCAGCATATTTGCATTATACTCAAGTGTCCAATAAATAAATATGTATTGGAAGTAACTTTAAAAAGACAATATCCTTTTAATGCCCATATTTCTACCCACGCATTTGAAGTTGAGATTATTAGTTCAATACTTCCTAACCCATTTGATTGATAAGTGAGCTAACAGACATGCTATGATAACATTTTTAGTGTAAGGCACTCTTCTGGACAAATCTATGCTACCTGTGATCTGACGTGAATTCGATGCCACCTGTAGGGTCTCAGGGAAGTGATTTATTGTTTGAAGAGCTCACTCCATTTTTGATGTTTGACTGCTGATAGTTTTTAGCCTCACTCTCCCTTCTTCCCCTTCTGCTCCAGAACTGGTCATGGTGATAAGAAAGCACAAGTGCTCCTTTCCCCGAGAAGTTCAAACCACACCAGATTCAGCCTGCACAAGCACTAGAACCCTCATCCCAGCCCCAACTACTAACCAACATAAAAGTCCCAAGCCAGCTCCTTTTCCTCCTCTTTCAAGCCTTTTTCAGACCACCTTGAGAGGCCTGCCCTTCTTTACCTGGAAGTCCTCATTATGTGAGTAATACATTTTCATACCCTCTAGATATGTAGTTAGTGTCATGAGACTCAACATCCAAACCAAATTTCGGGGAGGGGGGAGTCCATCCTGTTTTTATAGAATGGACACACTGTTTCTGTATAATGATGTTTAAACTAAGCTATGGGTCACGACAACTAAACAAAGAATGCTTAGCAAAATTCCCAGGGAATTGTGTTTAAAACTGATTTCAGTGAACAAAGAGAATTCACTGAGATAGTAATAGTTGGCTCCCAAAACTAGAAAGGGGTAGATTACCAGGAACCACAGAAAACTTCCAGTGTGTTTGTTCCCCTGGGCTTTTGATGCACTATTCTGTGGATACTGTATTTTGCACTTGGCTTACTCAGAATTTTATGTCTCTCATGCTATCCTGATATGACCAAGATGACCAGGGTAGCTATGGTCAGCTGCACCCTTTTTTTGCCCAGGTATTCAGTGCAATCATCCTGTTAGAGCTGAAGCTGAGGGAGGGATAACCCCAGAGGCAGATGTGGAGCCTGGGAGAGTCTTGTTGTGATGGGAACCCATCTAATTTAGTGTACTGATCTCATAAACTTGCATTTGTTCTTCTAAAGCAAAGTAAACAATATTTTTCTCACATTAAAAGAAGAAAACTAAGTTCCAGAGAGGTTTAAGTATCCCCCCGCCCCATCCCCATCGCAAATGACTGGCAGAGCAAAAAATTATGTCCAGGCTTTTGTGATTCCAAAACTACTTATCTTGATATGCCATGCCCACGGTGCTTTTTAGAGAACAACAACCTGTCCCAGGAATGACAGAAACTCCCAGCTTTACTGCTGTGTGAGACAAATCACCAGGCTAGAAAAATAATACACACATCTTAGGCAATTTCTATTATGCAAATATAAATATATAAAAACTTGATTTTTCATCTGCCCTTTCCTGCTTGACTCTTAGAGCCTGATCTACAATGCATTTATTCAATAAACATCTTAGGAGATCCATGATTTAGAAGAATTGTACCCTCAAAATGCATTTACTCATAGAAGAATTGCAATTATCATTTAATATGTTGAGTTTTGACTTCTACATAGAAAAGGTGACTTACACAAAATCATTGACACACTGATTTTCTGAGGTCAGGAAAAGTAGGATGAGAAGGAATTAGGCTGACATTTAGAAATAATGAGAATGTGATGAAACATTTTGAACTGAAATAAACCAAAGTGTGTTGTGTGTGTGGTTGTTGCAAATGAAAGACAAAGGCAAATGAATGCTAAATGTAATTAAACTGGAAGTGAATACCCTTTTTTAAAAAGTGATAAGAATCCTTTTTCTTTTTTCAATTTTTTTCTCTATCTCTTTTAAAAAAATATCAATACTCTTTCCTCACAAAGAAATGTTACAGCCACTCAATTTCCAAGACACTTTATCTCTATACATTCTCTTAATTAGGATTTTAGTAATTCATGGCAAGCCATGCACAGCAGATAAATGATTTTACTGAGCCTTGGACTCAGATGTGTCTGGTTTCCTGTTGAATGATCTGAATATTGTCTCCCTCTTCTCCCTCTTCTGATGATACCTGAGAATTTGAGACCAGGTTTGGAAGATTTTCTGAAGAATTTTAATGCTGTGCTCTGAATAGTGTTTTCTACACAGATTCTCATTTAGTTCATATCACATGATTTTAGATAAAATTGAAATTATTAATAATCACCAACTTGAAAGCAAGTGTTTTGCCCGAGTAAGTATAATGTTAAAATAGGGAGACTTCAATGGTTTTATTTAGAGCTTTATTGAGGTATGATTGGCATACAATAAAGTATACTTCTTTAAAGGGCATAAATTGATAAATTTTGATATGATTTCATTCATGAAATCATCAACATAATCAAAATAATGAACAGACCCTTCAACCAAAAGTTTCCTTGTACGCTGTGGTAATTCTTTCTCCATATACTGTCACCACCATCCCCAGGCAATCCCTGTCTGCTTTCTGTTCCTAGAGATTAGCTAGCATTTTCTAGAAGTTTCTATAAATGAAATCATGCAGTACAGAATCTTTTTTGTTTGGTTTGTTTCACTCAGCATAACTGTTCTGAGATTCATCCAGCTTGTTGCATGTATCTATAGTTGATCCATATTTATTGGTGAACAGTTTTCCATGTTATGGATAAATACCACAGTATATTTATACATTTACATGTTGATGGACATTTGGGTTCTTGACAAGTTTTTGCTATTAGGACCCATGCTTCTGTAAGCATTTGTGCACAAGTCTTTGTACAGACAAGATTTTCATTTCTCTTGGGAAAATTAAAAAAAGAAAAAAAGGGAGTTGATGGGTCTTTTTGTAGGTGAAGGTTTAACTTTTTAAGAAACTGTGAAACCATTTTCAAAGTGGTTTTAACATTCAAAATTACCACCAATTATGTATGAGAGTTACACTTCCTCAAACTTTTAACTTCACATCTTTAACTTTAGCCTTTCTAATAGGTGGGTCTTATCTCATTGTGGTTTTAATTTGCATTTCCTTAATGACTAGTGGTGTCAAGCTTCTTTCACGTTCTCAGAAGTCATTTGTATATTTTACTTGGTGAAGTGTCTGTTCATTTCTTTGATGATTTTTATTGGGTTTTAAACTGTTTTATTACTGAGTTTCAAGATTGCCTTATATACTCTAGATACAGGCCCTTAATCAGATATGATTGGCAAATATTTTCTCTCATTCTGTGATTTGTCTTTTCATTTTCTTCATCCAATGAATTACTTTTGCAGTTTTACATAAATGTGTGTATCTTATAGAGTATCCTGTTCTCTTCCATTGTTATATTTCTCCATTTTAATGCCAATATCACACTTTCTTGATTATGGTAACGTTCTATTAAATTTTGAAATCAGGCAATTTATTCCTCCAACTTGGTTCTTCTTTTTAAAATTGCTTTCCTTATTCTAGGTCCTTTGATTTACCATGACATTTGTAATCTGTTTGTCAATTACTATGAAAAAAAAACTGCTGGGAATTTGATTGGGATTTTGTGAAATCTGTAGATCAATTTGGTGGGAATTGACGTTTTAACTGTGTTGATTCTGATTCATGAGTCAAGTGAACTCCATTTATTTCTGCTTTATTTAATTTATACTGGAAATATTTTTTAAGGTTTTAGTATACAGGTCTTCCACATCTCTTGCCAAATATTCCCAAAGTAGTTACTATTTTAGGTGATATCATAAATGGTATTTTTATAAAATTCAATAGCCAATTGCTAATTGCTACTATATAGAAACAAAACTGACTTTATATTCCTGTCTTGTTCCATAGAAATTTCTAAATGCCTTTATTATTTATAGTGCTTTTAAAAATTTCCATAGGATTCTCTACACTGAAAATAATGTTTCTATGAATAAAGATAGTTTTACTTTTTCCTTTCCCAGCTAGACGGGTTTTTTGTTTTTTTTTGGGGGGGGGTTGGCTTTTTATTTTTCATGTTTTATTGGCTAGA
Organism: Choloepus didactylus; assembly: GCF_015220235.1. Lineage (NCBI taxonomy): Eukaryota > Metazoa > Chordata > Mammalia > Pilosa > Megalonychidae > Choloepus > Choloepus didactylus. Next base: position 49,929 of record NW_023637574.1, read on the forward strand.
ATCCACAATAAAAATATTGAATAGAGATGATGAGAGCAGACATCATTTCCTTTTCCCTGATATTACAGAGAATCATTGAGTTTTTCACCACTGGTATGATCTTAGTTGTTGATTTTGTGTGGATGTATTTATCCAGCTGAGGAAGTTTCTTTGTATCCTACTTTGCTAAATATTTATTGAGAAATGATACAGGACTTTTTCAGTTTTTCTGCATAGATGAAAATTATCATGTGACTTTCATTTTTAATTTCAATATGGTGAATTACCTTGATTGATTTTTCAATATTAAACCAACCTTATAATCTTGGAATAAACCCCACTTTGTCATGATATATTGTATTTTTTATATATTGTTGGATTCAATTGATAACATTTTCTAAAGATATTTTACATCTAGGTTCCTGAGAATATTGTTCTCTAGTTTTTGTTTTATTTTGTGTAGTTTGGGGGATGCATTTTTCTAATTTTGGTATCAGAGTTATGCAAGCTTCACAGAATGTATTGGGAAGTGTTTTAGTCAGAAACAGCAGAATATAAATCCACACACGTGCGCACACACATACACAATTGTATATGTATAATTTACTATGGGAATTGGCTCACCCAGAAGTGGAGATTGGCAACTCTGAATTCCACAGGACAGGCTACAATTTGGAAGCTTGATGAAGGGATGTTTAATTTCCCAGGAGAAACTGGCTGTCTGAAGTAAAGATGGACATTCTTCTTTCTGACAGCTACAATTTTCTGTTCTCTCTTTGAGGCCTCCAGTGGATTGGATGAGGACACTGTTCTTTCTTATGGCTTACTTGAGATCTTTGTGCAATGCTGTCCACATCTACTGTATCTAAGTGTGTGTCCATAAAATTGTTTTACATACACTATTCAGTCTGATGCAGTCCACCCACTATGGGGTTTGAATGCAGACAAGCCACATTTGGACCTTGTTCCATCCCTGTTTCCTCACTTAGAAAGTGTACTCCATAACTCCTAACTCATAGGGTTGTTTTGAGAAAGTAACAGGATGATATATGCAAAGCACCTATGTCGTAGTAGTATTCAATACATGTACCTTTCCATTTCACTCTTCTAAAGATAATCACCCTCAATTCAGCAGTGAGTTTGGCCTCTTTTAGTTAGCTAAAGCTAAAGTGCAGTTTCTCTTATTTAAATTCCAGACACAGCATTTAGATACTGCCAAGTATAAAAACTCTTTTAAAAAAAGAAAAGGACCATAAATATGATGGGAAAAGATTGGTTGTTGCCATCATAAAAAAAGCAGAAAATAAGCACCCTATACGGTTCATAAACAAAAGCAAACATTCAAGGCCTGGAGTATTCCAGGCTTTTACTTGTGTGTACCTGGTGCCACAATTCAGAAACGTGTAGACACTTTTTTTTCATTATTTTCATTATTGTTTGCCTTGTGTTCTTGCTTTGCTGCCTCCAATTTTATGAACACAAGAAAAGAAAGGTTATGGAAATATTGTTTAATTATTTTCCTTCCAAGATCAAAAATTAAAAGCAAAATTTTGTTTATCAATGTATATCTATTATAAAATCTTGACTCTTTAATTCTAAATGTTTAAGCTTCTTTATCATATATAATGACCATGTTGACAAATAGTTGGTGCTTAGCATAGAGTTTTATGTACATTAAAGACATTACAGAAAAACTAATCATTAACTCAAAGTTCCACATGTATTTTTCCATACTTTTAAGATCTTATCACTATATATAAGCACTTTATACTTAGTATGCTTAATGTTAACAGTGTCAGCCTATGTGGAATATTGAAGCATATAGGCTATAGACTGATGTAGAATTTGTGTGTATATTTATGTAAATTTATATATATTCACATTAACTTTTCTCCAGTGTGGGGCATTCAAGTTGTTTCTAATTATTCATTGCTTTTACCAGCATTGTTATAAAAATCTTTGAATTCATATTTTTCTTTTAAATATATTGCTTGATATTATAAGAAAAAATAAATACATAAATTTGGATTGTCTTTGCTGCTTTTTGGAAAATAGCTTTGTAGAAAGCACCTACAGTTTACATTGACAATAGCAATTTTGAATACTTCAGCTTGAGCCTGTCAGCATCCAATTATATGTAATTTATTTATTTATACTAATAGATTCTTCTTGTAAACTGAGAGTTACATAGCATTTTTAAGGATTTTTTTTTTGTTCCTTAAAGATTTTTTCTTCTAATTAAAAAAGTATTAATTTATTGCAAGAGACCTTAAAAATTGATTAGCACAAAAAAAGTCACTAGGTAATCCCATCCCCAAAAGAAAGATACACAATATTTGTAGAGACTGTAAATATATGCCTATATAGAAGCATACATACATATGCTGATGTATATGCACATACATATATTTGTTACTGCATGATATAGTATGTACTATTTTGAATGTGAGAATACACTGAAGGCATTACTTACTGCCAATGATATTCTTACTCAATATTATTTTAATGTCTACAGGGTGTTTCATTCAATGGAGTACCTTCATTTGCTTAACTGTTCCATATGACTATTGAGTTGTAAAAATTTGGGGTAGTATAAATTTTATTTCAGTGAAAATTAAATTCTGTACATATTTATATAAATCTTTGATGACTTCCTTAGCATAAGTTCTTAAATATCAAGTTGCTAAATTATGGCAAATTTTGCTGGCAAAACCAGTTTGGCTCTCCTTGTTTTTCAGTACCTGTTATCAAAATAAGCAATTTGAAAAAAATCTCACAGTGCCATGCACTCTGAAAAACAGAGGCAGAAAGTAAATGAAGGAGAAATACGTGTCCTCTGCCTCCTAGATTAGTGTGATGTGGAAGCAAAGTGCCCATCTGTTTAGTAGGATATCTATTTCTTCATGAGGTTGCATTCCTCTTGAGTCTTCTTAATGGATCCTCTATGACAAAGAAGAGACGACAAGGGTGTTAAAATTTTGTTCCAAGTATTTCTGTCAATAGATTGATGAGCAAATATAACTCATGTTCTAAAACATTTTTTGTGCATCTTTAAAATGCTATTAAAATGCCTACATCATTGGGATATTGTGAGAATTTAATTGAATACACATATGAAGCTGCTTAGTAAAATCCTTACTCCAAATATTTTTTTTGATCTGCTAGTATGACTATTTGGTCCTTATTTCATCATTTTGTGTTTTCTTTCTTCTTTTCCTTTAGTGCCTGTTTTGTTTTATATGAGACATACATTATATTAAATAACATATAGTCAGAGGTTTGTTTGCTCTGGGTTTGTCCTCCACCATATATAAAACCAGGCCCCTTTACAAATAAGAAATGAATGAAGAGAAGGCTACAGAGGAGGTAGGAAATTACATTTAATTATATTTCCTCAATGCTAATTTTGGGAAATTTAACGTGATAAAATATGAAAACCTATAGTTTGTAAAAACTTCATTTTAGGTGCTGAAATCAATTTATATTTTGGTAATAAAATAGTGAAAATTCTAAGTACAGTCATAATCTTACTTGAGATCTTTGTGCAATTGTAGATCCCATGAGAATGTTAGGATTTGTTATGATTTTTTCCTAGATGGTTGAACAGAAGGAAAACAAGAAACACAAATCAACTGGTGCAGGTGCTAAAGATCCTCCAATGGGATGCTCATTTACATGCCAAAGGAAAGCAATTATAATCTTGTGATAAACCCCACTTTGTCATGATGTACTATCTTTTTTATATATTGTTGGATTCAATTGATAACATTGTCAAGATATTTTACATCTATGTTCATGAGAACACTGTTCTCTCATTGATGAGATAAAGTAAGTTGTAGGTCCTAGAGGAGAGTGAGTTTCTCATGCCATAATATTGAAGACTATCTCCTGGAAATATTGCAGATGGGAAGACACTCCACATGGGAGCAAAGTCTGTCCTATTGAGAGAGCAATTTGATGCTAAAGGAAGTATGTGGAGGAGTTCTTGGCCTGGGGAGACTTCACTCACTCAAGTATGAATGCACAGAAAATTAAAACAAAACTAAAGAAGCAATTCATGAATAGAAGTTATCCTTTGCTCCATAGTAAACCACCTCCATGCTTAGTGGCTTGCAGTACTGGGCTGGCTTATCTCTGCTCCATGTGGGGTTGGCTGGGGTCACTCTTGGGTGTGCACTTTGCTGGCAGTCAGTGTTCTTACATATCTGCTGGCTGAATGAGTGTTGGTAGGAGCAATGGAAGAAACCGAGCCATGGGGGAAATGAACATGTGTTGCCAATCCTCAAGCCGGCTAGTCTAACTTGTTCCCATGGTGGTAGCCTCAGAGTTATTGAGAGCAGCAAGAGTGAGGGCAAGACCCAATATGCAAGCACTTTGCAAGTCTCTGTTGGCATCCTATTGGCTTTTGTCCCATTGACCAAATCAAGGAATATGACCACGCTGAGGCCCAATGTAAGAGGAAACTTTCCAAGAATCCAAGAGCTTGGAATATGTGGGGGGAGGAGCAGGGAGTTATTGTGGCCATTTCTATAAACTACCTACCAAACTATGAATTGATTCTGCTGTAGACATACATACCTTGACAAATTCTCATCATTATAGCACAGTGGTTAGAATATAATTGGCAATAAGTACATACTTGTTAAATGATTAATAATGCTGTATTTAATATGTGTCAGGCACTGTTCTAAGTGCTTAACATGTATTACACTATGGTATTTTCTATTATTATCCTCACGGAAAATCATGGACATGGAGTGATTGAATAATATACCAAAGTTCACCCAAATAATTAATGTTTTGATTATAATGCACACTAACAAACTATTTTTATGGAAAAAGAGGAGGAAAAGAAAGAGGGAGGGAGGCAGGAAAGTATTAAGAAAGGAAGGAAGGGTCTCTTAAATTTGTTGTTGTTCTTATTAGCGTTGAAGGGTGATTGGTTCCCTTGCCAAATTGTATGAGAGAACACTTTAAGACTCATTCACTTATGTTTAATACAAGCCTATAAAATAGCTATACCTAAATCTCACTGGTGAGCACAGAATGCTTGGTAAACAATCAGTATGTAGAGTGACAACTATAATTGAAAGCTAAGCCAAAACAATTTTTTCCTCCACACTACAGATGACAATAAAACTAACATAAGATAGCTAAATTACTCACATTGCTTGATGGAGATTGTAGATCCCATGAGAAAGTTAGGATTTGTCATGATTTTTTCCTAGATGGTTGAACAGAAGGAAAACAAGAAACACAAATCAACTGGTACAAGCGTGAATGATCCTCCAATGGCAAATATCTGGCAACTGGTCTGGACCGTTTAATATTTACTTATTTTCCAACATGTTATGTTTGTCCATATCTGTGCAGTTTCTTTCCACCCAAAAGGAGTCCCCAGGACATGATGGCAAAGGAAGTATGCTCTGGAGCCCAAAGCCTGGCTCCTTCACTTAGCCATGCACTGGGAAAGTAATGTGGCTGCTGAGTCTCCTCTGCCTCATTTATAGAAAGGAGGGAAAATAATTTATATTAGTGTATTGTTAGGAGAATTAAATAAAATGACACATGCACTGTATAGAGCTTGAAACATTAAAGTCTCAATGAATATTGGCTCCAATAATTATTGCAATTATTAGTATTATATTAATTCATAGAATATGAATTTTTACTTACACCCTATATAAATCAATAGGGCATTGCCAAAGACTCTTATTGTGGGACCATAATTTAGAAAAATAAGACTTTCATTATAACAAAGGTCACAACTTTCAAATCCAAAATATATATATGGATAATATTTTTGAAGCAAAATGTATGACTGAAAAATATTTAGCTATGCAAGTTTTATTTTTCCATTAGAAGAAATGATATACACAAATGAAACATAAAGTCTGAGAAAACGTGAAGCCTGAATTTTGGAATTTCAATACAAGGGACATTCTGCTATTAAGTTGAGGATAGAATGAAAACCTACAAATATTTGTATGTAGCTGTCTTAGTTTTTCAGGGTTGTTGTAACAAAGAGCACAGACAAATTGGCTTCAACATCAGGAATTTATTGTCCCTGTCTGGATGCTGGAGGTCCCAAGTCAAGGTGTTAGCAGGTTGTGCTTTCTCTGAAGTCTGCAGCATGCGGGTGGTGTCTCGCAGGCAATCGTGACTCAGTCCCCACCTCCATCACATGGTCTCTGTTCCCTGCTGTCTCCTGCTGTGTCCACATTTCCTCTCTTATAAGAACTCCAGTCATATTGGATTAAATCATATCCTGATTTGATTTGGCCTCACCTTAACTAATAATATCTTCGAAGGTCCCATTTACAAATGAGTTCACACCCAAAGGACTGGGGGTTAACACTTGAATATGTCTTTGTAGGGAACACGATTCAATCCATACGGTATCTGTAGTGATCTCTGACCCTCCTTTGTCTCTTCTCTTCATTTAAACTTTTCATGAGCAATTCTGATTGTCTCTGAGCAATCTTCAAATAATAGCTCAAAAAAACTAAACCCACAGGAAAATGGTCGAGAAACAATCCTGGCCCTGCTTTCTAAGTCCCTAATTGCAACCTCAACGCTTCTGGGATCTGTATTTGAATTTTTTAATGATTAAAGAAAATCTACACATGACAGACAATGTGATCATTTTAGTTGGATGCAAAAAAATAAGACTCATAACTAATAACTCCTTTAAGAATTGATAAGTAGCTTCCTTTTCTCAAATGATTTCATTTTGAAGAATATTATACTACTATAATTCTCTTAGAAAATTGGGTTATTAACAAGGCTCACAATATAATCTTAACCCAGAAGAAAAAATTTCATTAGAAATGAAAAAGAGGTGACCTATTGAAGTCATTTTTTTCAGATTTTGCTTTACAATATATTTCTCCCTTTCATATAAATATTTTTGTGTTAAAAGGATTGTCAGATTCAAACTCTGTTGGAATCATTTCCTAAACCCAATCCTCAATTTTGTTTCCATGCCACAACAATCTGGAATGAACACATTTTCAAATAGATTGATATTTCAACATCAGTCTCCCTCCCAATATGCTCTTCTGAATAGTGCTATCTCAGATATTTACAACAATGTAGACTGGCTCAGGGAGTATTAATTTTCTTTCTCTCTGTTTCCTTGTTTCCATCCTTTCTCTCTTCCCCCTTTCTTTCTTTCCATTCAACCTCTCTTCTTGGGTTTGTTGATATTCTTAATGCTGTTGTTTTCCCATTTAGTATCATAATTTTATGTTCATAAATTTATCAGATTTCTTCAACATTCATTCAACATTTGGTTGCCAGTTTTGCTTAAGACTCCATAGTAGGATATGTGTCATCTGTTGTGTAATTATGTCCCTATAGGAGTTACAAATCAGATGGTCAAAATGGCATATACACAATTTTTCCCTGCAAAGCATCAATAGGAAACACACACACACTTACACACACATGCACGTGTGCATCTATACAGAAAGACTAAGGATGATCGTCATTACTGTGGAAGGAGTTGTGTTTCCCAGGAAAAACACCATCTTATGGCCCTTCGTTTCCCTCTTCTTCTCTCCTCCATGCTTACATAGACTGAATGTTGCAAAAATAAACATTAGTGCCAGAGTTAAAAGACAAGTGGTCATGCAAATACCTCTCTCTGGGTATGTACAGAGGCTTGTCCTCTAAGCCTGCGCATGATTAAAATAGGAAGAGTTTAAGCAACTTAATCATTGCCTGTTAAAATTCACTTACTGTTTTTCTTTTTCTGCCTCCTCTGTTACTCTGTATGTATGCAGGGAAATTTGTTTGATTTACTCTCAACAACATCTGTTGGATTTAAGCAAAGCTGGACTGACATTCGGGCCCCTTCTTTTACTAACACTGTGATTATGCAAAAATGATTTAACTTATGACCTTCAAGAGTTTTCTTCTTTGTAGGGAAATATTTACCTATCTCACTGAATTTATAGGGATGATTTAACAACAAAAAAGTATACTGAATATTTAGCATGGTCAGTGATTGTTTACTGATTACTATTACTCTATTTTACCTCAGAAATATATTTAACTTTTTCCTTTTTTAAAGCTATCTGTTGCTAGCATCAATTGGACATTCTAGAAAATATTAATGTTCATTAGCTAACAAGATAATAATGCATTTTCCTGAATCAGTAATAGATTTAGCTGTCAAAACATTAACACACTAGGATTTGATGATATGAGAATATTTAGCAACTTTTTAGTAGTCTTTGAGTAGCGGTAGGGGAAATTGTCCTTAAAATGATATAAGAAATGAAATGAGAAGCACATCCACTGTGAGAACAGTATCCGAAGTGTTACAACTGTTCCCAGTGGTAATACATATCCCCTAATCCTGAGTAATTCATATTGTTTATTTGAGTATTTCTATTACATTAGTACATGACATTTTGCCCTTCTTATAGCCAACCTTTGTCTGTCCTTTTTTGTCATATCAGTTTCATTTTTTCCTATAATTTATTTCATCTGTTCTCTAATATTTTATTAGCATTTCACCTATATATTTCAAGCTGCTTAAACATAGTTTAGTTATTTTTATACTTCTTAAAACTTAAAAATTCAATTAAACACTCAAAAATCCTTAAAATTGTGATTAAGTCTAACTACTTAGAAACATACACTCTTGTAAACACTTAGATGCCGCATATAGTAAGTTCAAGTTATTCAGCAGGTGTTTGTCCTTACACAAAGAAATTCAAATATATTTTTTAAAAGAAAATAAATTCATGCTTGAAAACATATTCAAATTTTTACTTGCCATGTGCCTGCATGTATTTTTTGTTTTGCTTATCAAGCATCATTGATAGATAATTATTAGATATGTTTCCATTCACTGCTTAATCACATGGAAGTCATAACTAGCTGAAATTTGTAAACAAAACCAAATGTAGACAAAGAAAAGAGAGAGAGAGAGAGAGAGAGAGAGAGAGAGAGAGAGAGAGAGAGAGAGAGAGAGAGAGAGAGACACGGGGTTGGGGGGGTATTTCCTTTGATTGCAGTATATTCCTGCCACTGTTTCCTCTCTGAATGCAAATTTAACAGAGGAGTCTCCCATTTTCTATCCCTTAACTCTACACTTGAAAATTGCTTTCCATCAGGATATTCCTATAAAAAATAATGAAGCGAATATTTATCTTAGGTGGCTTCCCTCATTTTTGTCCTCTGCCTTCATCACCAGCCTACATTCCTTGACTTCTGGCTGCAGGAGCCTTCCATTTCTTGGAAGAAACATTAAGAAACTTCTTTTACCTCCAAATCCTAAATATACAGCTGCTTGTGCTTATCTATGAGGGCCTTAAAAATCCCTGTGTTGGAATTAGGTGACTCCAGGAAAGGGATATTAGCAAGAACTTTTTCAGTGACAGGAAAGCTAATTCATGTGGTTTCTCTGGAGGATTAGCCCTCCGGCTCCTGGGCTCTGTGAGAGCAAGATGACCAAGGTCAAAATTAGCTGACAGCTTATGAGATCGCAAATTCCTTGGTGCTTTACAAGCCTAAGGAAAATAAGCAAGTTAAGGAAAACAGACTATTGTGTTTCTATTGTGTTTCTGGTTGCTGTTGTTTTTTTCCAAGGCATATGTGTCTTATTTTTTCAGTAAATCAGAATTTGAATATTTTACATTTATTTTTGTATTTAAAAGCAGAAATGCACATAGATAAATTTTAAATTATCTGATGGTGATCATAAAGCAAGTTGTGCCATGTAATTTAAATGAGCTAATATGTATTTAAGTTTATGATTGATTTGCACCAAGTAAAGGCTAAGTGACATCAATGTTGCAAGATATCAACAAGCAAAGGCTTAACAGCAGTTTTAATAAAGGAAACAGCATAAGAATTTAGACACCATATTGCAAATAATTTCAGGCACTCAGTACCATGTCCATCCATATTCTATTTATTTCTTTGGCTTAACAAATATATTATTAGTAATAGCAGAGTGCTAAAAACACAAGAGAAATTTTATATGAAATAATATATAAATCTTAGAGTAATATTTAATTTGATTAACTGTTAGAAATATTGTAATTGTAATTAAAATGCTTCATTACTAACTGCGAAAACAATAGCATTGATAATGAGGATGACTCAAATCATAGCATATATCAATATAAAAAAGTTGAAATCAAAATACGTAACAAATTTATCTTTCTTCCTTTAACCCACCACTTCAAAATGTTTATACAGCCAGCATATATTATTGCAGGGAGGTGACTGAAAATAACATAGGAGGGAACTCCAAAACCCTTCCCGCCACTAAAGTAAAACTTGACTTGGTAAAAACTGCAAGAATAAACTTTTCTGAACTTTGGAATATAAGAAATTACAACTTACAATGCTAGGGGGATACTCAATGAAGATCTCTTCTACTAAATTTCTGCCCCAAGCAAGCAGAGAGTAAAGGCTAAGACAAAGTTGTGCAAGGACTCACTGAGCATTGAAGGGATGATCCAACTCTGAGCAAATCTTCAAAGACCAAGAAAGTATTTTTTTATCCTTGTGTTTTCCCTTTATCCTCTTTTTTAACTCCAGGCATTTAAAGAAACATCTGTGCATTCACTAGCACTAATAACTAAGCTAATGGAACAGAAACTTCAGCAATCACACGTAACAAAGAATACAGTCTTTACAGATATAGAAAAGTCAGTGAAAACACAAGCAACTAAAGTCCAGGACTACAAACCCTAGTGATTGGGGAGAATCTGATTTCCAAAATTTCTACGTTAAGATGATTGGGGAGAATCTGATTTCCAAAATTTCTACATTAAGATTATTATATTTTCAGTTTTCAAAAAAAAAAACAAAAATTCAAGCCAGCATAAAAACAAGAATGTTTGGCCCATTTAGAGGAAAAAAAAATGCATACATACAGAAGTTGTCCCTGAGAAGACCAGTCATCAAAATAACTAGACAAATACTTACTAGGTTCAAAGAGTGAAAGGAAATCATAAACCATGGACAAAGAATTCAAGGAAACCAGGAGAACCACATCTGACCAAATATATCAGTAAAGTAGTAGAAAATAGAAACTATCAAAAGGAACTGAATAGGAATTCTGGAGATTAAAAATACAACAAATGAAATTAAAAATTCACTAGAGGTATTCAGCAGTATAAAAATGTCAGCGAACATGAAGAAAGGTCAATTGATACTATCCAGACTGAGGAGTAGAAAGAAAAATACTGAAGATAAATGACCAGAGACTAAGGGACCTGTGGAAAACAACCAAGAGTAACAACATACATATTATGGGAATCCCAGAAACAGAGGAGAGAAGAAGAAATGGGAGGAAAAAATATTATAAGAAAACATGGCTGACATATTACAAATTTAATGAAAACCATAGAAGAAGCTCAATAAATTCCAAGTGGGATAAACTCAAATGATATTCAAACTAAGAATAATTTCTAATCAAATAATACACTATTATTTAGGTCATGGATCCATTTTGAGTCAAATTTTGTATATGGTATGAGGTAGAGTCCAACTTCATTTTTATACATGTGTATATTCAGTTGTCCTAGCACCATTTGTTGAAGAGACTACTTTTCCCCATTGAAAGTTCTTGGCACCATTGTCATAAATCAATAGGCCATAGATATATAGGTTTATTTGTAGACTCTCAATTTTATTCCATTGATTATGACTATCTTTATGGTAGTACCACACTGTTTTGATTACTGTAGCTTTGTAGTATGTTTTGAAATTGGGAGGGATGAGTCCTCCAACTGTCTTAATTTTCAAGATTAACTAGAGCCACTTGAAATTACATATGAATTTGAGAAATGGCTTTTCCATTCCTGCAAAAATTACCGTTAAAGATTTGATAGGGATTGTATTGCATGTATAGGGTACTTGGCTATTACTGACATCTTAAAATATTAATTTTTCCAATATATTAACACAATACATCTTTCCATATTTTAGGTGTTTTATAGTTTTGAGTGTACAAGCCTTTAAACTCTTTGTGTTAAGTTTATTCCCAGGTGTTTTATTCCTTTGGGTGCTATTGCAAATGGAATTATTTCCTTAATTTTCCCTTCAGATATTTCATAGTTGCTATATTGAAACACAGTTGATTTTTGAGTGTTGACCTAATACCCTGCATCTTTGCTAAATTTTTAAAATAGCTGCTGAAGATTTTTGCAGATTTTTGTTTTGCTTTGTTTTCTGTATATATGCTCAGATTATCAGCAAATAGAGGTAGATTTAATTCTTCTTTTCTGATTTGGATGCCTTTTAATTCTTTTTATTGCCTAATTTATCTGGCTAGATCTTCAAATGCAATTAGATAGAAACAGCCATAATGAACATTCTATTTTGATCATGATCTTAGAAGGTGTGCCAGTTTTGATGTATTGTGTCCCCCAAAATGCCATGCTTTTTAATGCAGTCTTGTGGAGACAGATGTACTGGTGTTGATTAAGTTGGAATCCTTTGAGTGTTTCTGTGGAAATTTGACTCAATCAATTGAGTGAAATGTTTGATTGGATTATTTCCATGGAGATATGGGCCCCACCCATTCAGGGTGTACCTTGATTTAATCACTGGAATTCTATAAAAAGAGCTCACAAAAAAAGGACCTCAGAACAGCTAAGAGTGACATTTTGGAGCTGCAGCCAAGAAAGACATTTTGGAGGCGGCCATTGAAAGCAGACTTTTGCTGACACTTTGGAGATTCTAGCCCAGAGTTTGCTCCAAGAAGCTAAGCCCAGAATGCTGCCACATAAGCCATGGAAAGGACCTGGGAGAAGGAACAAAGAATGCACAGGAGCTGAGAGAGGAGCTGGACACAACCTGGGATCAGCAGACACCAGCCACATGCCTTCCCAGCTAATAGAGGTTTTCCAGATACCACTGGCCATCCTTCAGCGAAGGTACCTGTTCTAGTTTGTAATGCTGCCAGAATGCAAAACACCAGAAATGAACTGGCTTTTATAAAGGGGGTTTATTTGGCTATAAAGTTACAGTCTTAAGGCCATAAAGTGTACAAGGTAAGTCATCAACAATAGAGTGCCTTCACTGGAGGATGGCCAATGGCATTCAGTAAACCTCTTTAGCTGAGAAGGCATGTGGCTGGCATCTGCTCCAGAGCTCTGGTTTCAAAAAGGCTTTCTCCCAGATATCTCTCTCTAGGCTGCAGCTTCTCTTCAAAATGTCATTCTCAGTTGCTCTTGGGGCATCCTGTCTTAGCTCCTCTGGAGCAAGAATCTGCTTTCAACAGCCATCTTCAAACTGTCTCTCATCTGCAGCTACTCTCTCAGCTTCTGTGCTTTCTTCAAAGTGTCCCTCTTGGCTGTAGCAAGCTCACTCCTTCTGTCTGAGCTTACATAGTGCTCTAGTAAACTAACCAAGGCCCACGCTGAATGGGTGGGGCCACAACTCCATGGAAATTATCCAATCAGAGTTATCATCCACAGTTGGGGGTGGTCCATTTCCATGGAAACAACCTAATGCAAACGTTCCAACTTAATCCCCACTGATATGTCTGCCCCCACAAGATTGCATCAAAGATTTCTGGGGGACATAATGCATTCAAACTGGCACAGTACCCTATTGTTGATACCTTAGCTTGGACTATTATGGCCTTAAGACTGTTAACTGTGTAACCAAATAAATCCCCTTTATAGAAGCCAATCCATTTCTGGTATTTTGCATAATGGCAGCATTAGCAAACCAGAACAGAAGGGAAGCTTTAAATCTGTCTCCATTAAGTACAAGTATGTGATTTTTTCATAAATGCTCTTAACTATATTAGGGAATTCCCTTGTATTTCTGGTGTATTTTTACCATGAAACGATGTTGGATTTTGTTATGTTTCTTTTCTGTGTCAATAGAGACCATCACTTTTATTTTTCTTTGTTTTCTTAATGTGGAGTGTTATATTTTTTGTTAAACCATCCTTGAATTGATAGAATGAATCCAATTTGGTCATGGTGTATAATCCTTTTAATACACTCTTGGATTTGACTTGATGATATTTTGTTGAGAATTTTTGCATCTATTTTTATAAGGGATACTGGCTTGCAGGGTTTTTTGTATGTGTGATACCTTTATCTGGCCCAATATCAGGGTAAAGATGGCCTCAATGAATGATTTAGGACATGCTTCCTCTTCCTCTTTTTTGGTAATCTTTGAGTAGGATTGAATTTAATTCCTCTTTTAAAGTTAGGTAGAATTCTCCAGGGAAGCCATCTTGTCCTGGGCTTTTCAGCATTGTGAGGCTTTTATTCCTCATTCAATATCTGTACTTGTTTTAGGTCTGTTAGATCTATTTCTTTTTGAGTCAATGATGATAATTTGCATGAGTCTAGGAATTTGTTTTTTTCTAATTTACCTATTTGCAAGTTCCTTGATTCCTTTTCCTACCTGCTCAAATCTGCTGTTGAAACTCACTAGTGAATTTTTTTCATTTCAGCTATTGTACTTTTCAGCTCCATATGTTTTATTTGTTCTTTTTATGCTACCTATCTCTTTATTGATTTTCATTTTATACATGGTTTGCTTTAGTTATTGGTACATATAACTTTAGTTCTTTGTGCATATTTAATATGGTTGATTAAAATAATTTTTTTTTTAGTAAGTCCAATGCCTGGGTTTCCTCAGGGACAGTTTGCCTCAATTTATATTTTCCTTTGAATGGACCATATTATCCTGTTTCTTTTTTTTCCTTGTGATTTGTTTTTACTTAATACTGGGCACTTTAATATTACAATGTAGTAACTCTGGTAATAAAATTCTCCCCCTTCCCGGAATTTTGCTATTTATCATTGTTGAAGGCTACAGTTTTCTATCGTTTTAGTGACTTTTAAAACTCTATTTGCAATAGTTGAAGATTTTGCTGTGAATGTTCACTAAGATCTCTGTTCCATTAGCTTGTGTTTAGGTATTCCCTTGAATGACATTTACTTTATTCAAAATTGTATAATAAAACCAATCAAACCGACAAGAAACAAAGAAACAAAAGAACCAGACCTCTCCCAGTCTTTCCATTTGGATTTCTGATGGGACAATCCTTTCACATTTAGCCAGGCAGTTTACAACTCTGCCTAATCCTTCACTTTCTGCTTGCACACAACCTAGAAATCAGCCGGAGATGAAAACTTAGGTTCTTCTCTGATGTTTTCTGAGCATGCATTCTTCCATTGGAATGAACATGACTTTCTGAATTCCCCAGGGCTTTTTGAACACCCTAATTTCACAAATAAAATCTCTTCAGCTTTTCCTCCAAGGCTTTCAACAGTGTATTACGTGACTCCACCACAACATTTTGCCATAGGTGACTGTGGACTTTTCCTCCAAATTATAATATTTTGAAGCCATGTGGAATGCATTTTCTCCCTGAATTCAGAGTTAGGTGAAATGTAGATGAGCATATGGCATCAGCCCTTCAGGTAGCCCACAGACAGTTTAGAACAGACAAATACAATGAATTGAGGTTAAGGTCTGCCATGTTTCCTCTAGTGGCAAGGCTGCCACCAAGCCAGGGAGTGGGTCCGCAAGGGCAAGTAAAATTGCCAAAGGCCTTTCCTACCATTTTTAAGTTGCTTTCTTCTTGATCTAGTGTTCACTTGTTCACTTGCTGTAAATCTTTGATGTTCTCCAGATTCTAGCAAGGTTGGTTCTCACAGTATAGTATTGTATTGTACTGTATTGTATTGTACTGTATCATACTGTACTTATTTTATTTCATTTTATTTTTATTTTATTTTTTATTTCATTTTATTTTATTTTATTTCTGGGGAGGGTTGGGAGCTTAGAATGGCTTACTATATCATCTTGTTGATGCCCTCTTTTTTCTTTTTCTTTTTTTTTTTTTTTACTGTTCATTTTCACATAATTTAACACTAATGAGTAGCTGCAAAAAATTAGAGAATTCCCATGTACCCATTACCCATCTTTCACCAGTGGAAACATCTTACCCAATTATAGGACATTACCCAAACCACTGAATTCATATTGGCAACATACTATAAGATAAACTGCCAACCTTATTAAATTTCACCAGTTTTACAAGCATTCATGTGTGTATAAGTGTGTTTGTGTGTGTGTTGAACTGTGGAATTTTATCACATGTACAGATTCATGAAACCACCATGACAATCAAGATACATAAGTTACTCATCATCACAGAGAAAATCCTTTATTCTTCCCCTTTATATCCTCTAGCAAACACTGTTCTAGTCTACATCACTATAATTTTGCTATTTTTAGAATGTTATACACATTAAATTCATATAGCATGCAAGATTTTTGATATTGACTTTATTCACTTAGCATAATGCACTTGAAATCCATATAAGTTACTGTGTATATCAATACTTTATATATTTTTATGGGTGAATAGTATTCTTTTGTATGAATGTATGCTTTTATTCATTGAAGGACATTTGGGTCCAGAGTTGGCTAAAAATAAAGCTGCTATGAACATACATGTACAGGTTTTGCATAGGTTATGTTTGCATTTTTCTAGGATATATTCATAGTAATGCAGTTGCTGGGGTCATATGGTAGCTATATAACTTTTTAAGAAACTGCCAAACTGTTTCCAGAGAGACTGGACTATTTTACATTCCCACCAGCAATGAACAGAGATTCATTTGCTCAGTGCTCTCATTAGCACTTGGTATTCGGTATTTTATATATTTAGCCATTCTGAGAGATGTGTGATAGTATCTCATAATGATTTTAATTTGCATTTCCTTAATTGGCAATGATTTTGAACCCTCAGCTAATAGTTATTTTACATTCTCTATATCCTTTTTGGTCAAGCGCTTGTTCAAGTATTTTACCCATTTTCTAATGGAATTTCTTATTTTCTTTTTGTTGAGTTTAGAAGGTTCTTTTATACTTTGATACAAGTCATTTGCTGGTTATATGATTTGCAAATATTTTATCTCAGTCTGTGAACTGTCTTTTCAGTCTCTTTTCTGGGTTTTGATGAAGTACAATTAATTGATTTTTTTAATACATCATGCATTTAGAGTCATATCAGAGAATTCTTTGCCTAAGTCTATGTTATGAAGACTTTATACTATGTTTTCTTTTATATGCTTTACACTTAGATTTATAATACATTTGGGGTTAATTTTCATATAACTTATAGCAGACCCTTCTTTTTAAATCCTTTGAGGAAACCCAAAGAAATGGAGAATCAGAGACAAAGTCACACACAATTTTCTTTTATCATTTCTATGATCTATCTGACAATACAGCCTCCTCTTCCCAGATCTTGATCATATCCCACTTTTCCCTCCACCTCCACCCCAACACCTCCTCTGATCACTCCTTAGAAAGAAAACAAATGCTTTAAGAAAAGAAAACTCAATTGTAGCATTAGGAAATACTCTTCCCTAACCATTTTATTGGCTAGACACTAGGAATATAAAGCTGAATAAGACATAACCTTTGTTTGTATCTTCCTCACTATTCTAATTGAAAAACTATACATATAAGAAATAATGTCACAGGTTGAAGGAAATGTTCATTGTGTATTTCATGTGAAAAGAAATACTGTAGAAAGAGAGATTACTTGAAAGTGAAGTAGAGGTAACTAGAGATTTCCTCTACAAAGAAGACATGGTGATATTGAAAGAGATGTAAGGACACGATGAAGACAATGATGGATGGGAACATGCATACAATGTCCCAGGAACAGTGAAGGGTCTGATATGGCTAAATAAATAAACTATGGCTAAATTTGTCTTCAATTAGCTAATTAATTAGTTAACTATGTTAGCATATTTCACAGCCCATCCTCCTGTTTCTATGACCATTATGTTTTTTGCATTGACTTATGTTCTATAAAATTATTTTTATTGTTTATGTATTCAATTTTAATTTACATAAATCAAATTATCTCATTCTGCTTCTTCCTTTTTTTCTACTCAGCATTACATGTTTAACATGGAATCAGATTGCTATATGTACACTCAATTTGTTCGCCAACTACTGCATTGTTCCTGATAGTTGGCATCCACCATCATTTCCTAGTTTTTCACCCAGTGTTGGATCAGCAGATTACCTCTAATTCCCTGAAATCAGAACACTGCAGTGAACATCCTGCTTACACAGACCAGAAATCTGTATAAGAATTTTGAGATGTGTCCTCAGGGGCAGAATTTCTCAGCCATAAGGAATTCATGTTAGCCTCCCTCCATATTTTATATTGAAATCTTTATTCTTTCTTGAGTCCATCTTAATATGTGGTGTTAGGTAGGAATCAATGTTTGAGGTCTTTTGTGGGGATTTTGGTCAAAATGCTAAGCCAAATTTTTCTAATTCTACCTATGAATTAATCTTTCTTTTCCTTATTGACTTGTGTTGTGAACTTATGCCTTTGGTTCCCTTCCATTTCTTTACTCTTCGTCACTTCTTGCACTGTCACTGTGGCTTCATAATCTTGAAACTTCTTATTTGCTTTAATCCGTCTCAGCTTTCACCAGTGCACTACTGCTTTTATTCCTCTGGCTTTAAAAGTGCCCCAATATATAAAGTTCCCATTCTTAATTCTTTTTAAATTTCCATTACCTATTCATTCATCCTTATTCAGATTTGAAAATATAATAATGTCATTGAACAACTCAACAATAAAAAAGATAAAAGCCCAATTAAGAAACAGGCAAACAACTTGAATAGAAGATATTCCAATGGCCAATATGCACAAGAAAAGATACCCTAACCTTTAGTTATTAGGGAAATAGAAATCAAAACCACAGTGAGGTACCATATCACAACCACTAGGGTGACCATTCTTTAATTAAAAAATGGGAGATGGAGAAGGAAGAGTTATTGCTTGATGGTTACAGAGTTTTTCAAATTAAAAATATAAGTTAAACAACAAAAATGGTAACAAGTGTTGCTTGGGATGCTGAGAAATTGGAAACTTGGAACTTTTTTGTTGGGAATGTAGTTGGTAGTTCCTCAAAAAGTTAAACATAGAATTATCATAAGATCTAACAATTCTGCACCTAGCTATATACTCAAATTGAAAACAAGCAATCAAACATACACTTGTACAACAATGCTCATAACAGCATGATTCACATTAGCGAAAAGGTAGAAACAACCTAAGGTTCCATCGATGTAAGCACGCATAAACGGGGTGCAATACAACCATACAATGAATATTATTCAGTCATTAAAGGAATGAATTTCTGATACAAGTTCCAACAGGGATGAACATTGAAATCATTATGCTGAATCAAATAGGACAGACACAAAAGGACAAACATTGCATGATTCCACTTCTGTGAAATATCTAAAATAAGCAAATTAATAGAGACAGAAAGTCGATTAGAGGTTACCAGGTCTAGAGCGTGGCACGAGTTGCTACAGGGTGTGTTGGGGGAACGCAGGCTGAGGCACCGCAGAAGCTTTCTTCAAATGACTGCTTTAATTCTTACACCACAAAAGGTCCAAAAGAGCAGGGGAAGAGACTCCACCATGGCTGGTCCCTCGTTTCGAGGTCGTAGATGGTGACTCCACAGGTCCCACTTTGTGTTGGAGAAGAGAGAGCCTGTGCTGAGCAAGTGTTAGGCATTTCTACACCTGAGGGAGCGGGGCTCTGTCACTCAGCATAAAACACGTTATCAACAAACTTCGTCTAGTTCTGCCCTGATAAGCACCTGAGGCTGCATGCTCTGGTTTCAGGTTCAAAATGTAGTCAGGCTGTTCCATTAGACCTAAAATCACCTCTGGACTGTGGCGTGGAAACATATTTAAACATCTCCATGCAAAGAAAAGGAGGGACCTGGGCAAGGGCTGGGAGATGGCCACGGAGGTGTCAGTGACTTCCCCAGCATGGACGGAGCAGGGAATTGGAAGTTTTCCCGATTGGGGTCATGAAAAAGTTTTGGAAATGAGTAGTGTGAGGAAACACAATATATTTTGTTTGTTTCTTTTGTAACTCAATTATTTGAATGTAATTAATACCACAGAACTGTATACTTAAAATTTGTTAAAATGGGAAATTTTGCATTATATATATGGTTCCACAATAAAAAAAAAAATAAGGTCATTGAGTTTCTCAAAACATCCAATAGAAATTTTGTTTGAGATTGCACTAAATCATTTCATTAATTTAAAGAGAATATATACCCATACATATTAACTTATCTGGTCTATTTGAAAATTAGTTTTTTTGTAATGGATTAATAGTTATAAATTCAATACTTTAACTTTCGGTAATTGATAGGAATTATTCAATTTTATTTTTCTTTAGATTCCCTGATTTCTTAATACGTAGGCCTCAGAAAGGAAGGATAAGAACTTGAGCACTTTCTCAATCCTTCTCAGGTCTCTATACTGTTTTCCTGTTCAAGTTTATCTTATCTGGTATTTTTGTTATGATTATTATATATGTATGTTTTTCTTTTCTTTTGCAATGACATTTTATTTACTTTTTAAAGGCAAAGGTTATTTTTCTCATATTTTGCATATTCCCTGAATTTTTTAAATTTCTGTACTTTCTGCAAATATGAGGTGCCTCTGTGTGTGTAAAACATTCTAAAGCTTGAATGCCTAAAATATTTTATCCTCACACATTTAAATGACTGATTAGCTGAATATAATATTAAATGTGAAGATATCTTTTTTCTTTAATGTATTCAAAATATTACTCCATTTTTCTCTATTGCAGCATTGCTATTGAGAAGTCTGATACCTCACCTGAGTCACGTTCTTTCGTAAGTGATCTGCTTTTCTCTTTGGCTGTTTAAAACATCAGCATGTCTTTGATATTCTAAAAGTTCTGTATAGTAAGTTTAGAATGGGAATTGTCTTGTCACTCCTCTTTGGCATACTAGGAACCCTTTGGGTCTGAGGATTTTGACCTGCTTCAATTTCTGAGCAATAACATTCCATTAATTTTCATATACTTTCTTCTTTCCATTTGATTATTTTTATCCCTCTGTGGTTGTATTATATAGACATTATACTTTCATCTACGCCTTCCATGCCCAGAAATATTGATTTTATATTTTCTCTTTCTTTTCGTATTTGCTTTGTTTCTAGTCATAAACTGCTATCAATAATTACTGACTAAATTTTCAGATTATCCATCTATTTATTGCATTTAAATTTTTTTCCAACCATTTTATTTTTAAGGCCTGAAATAGTTCATTTGATGATCTGTTTTTGTTTATATTTCTAAAATCTTCTATGTCCTTAAGTGTATTTATTATATTAAAAATTCGTTCTCTTTTCCATATCTTTTCACTCTAATGCTTTATATTGTCCACTTATTTGCTTTTCTTTTAAAGTAGTTTTATTTCCCACTTGACTAGATATTTTGGTCTGTTAGTTCATATTCCCCTGGGCTATCACCACACTGTCTTGTAATGTGTTTGGGGAAAGAACTATTGGCCAGAACCTACCCTCTGTCAATCTGTCAAATCAGTTCATTTAAGGAAAAGATGTGTTAATTATTCTCTTTGCTGCTGAAATGACTGGCAATTCCTTTGGTCAATGTGTCCCCTTTATTATATTCTTTTGGTAAAACAGAGTGAGTTGGAATCAATCTCTTTATGCTGTATTAGCAGCTGTTTAGTGGTTTAAAGGAGCAAGTACAGAGAGCCAAGGTGCAAAGGCAACAAGCCAGACCATACAAGCTTTTACCAATACTGCCACCTTACAGGTCTTCTTGGCAGCTCTGATGCTGCTCAGAGAACACAAACAAAACACCCCAGTGTTTAACTACTGCTACAGAGTTCCACAAAGAAGGATCAAAGATTGTTTCCCTTTGTGACACTGGGAAAACAAGAGCAAAGGTTACACAATGTTTCCCCTGTTGAATCTTTCAACTCTGCCTGGCTGCCGTGTGCCTCGCCTCCTACCTCCCACCAGATCAAGACATATTTTAGTTCCTTAGCTCCCAAAAGTTTTCATTTGTTCCTGGAATTCAATTTCCCCACCAGCTTTTTTGGTTTCTTTGCTGTTGATTCTAGGGATCAAGCCCACAGCACATGCCAGTTTGCCATCTCGATAGAAACCAGATCCCTCTAGAAGCATTTGACTCGTGGACATGTTCAGTTTGACAAGAAGACAGATTCTTTAAAATTGAACTTGAAATCCTTTAGGTGGAGAAACAATTTTCACATCGTCATTCACTATTGTAGAGCACCGAGCCTTACTCACTCATCTGCATTAGCTGCTTGCCTCTGAAAGGAACTGAAGTAGTCTTCTTGGGTTAGAATGTAGAGTAGACTAATGAGTGGTGAGAAACGTTGGCCAAACAGATGGGTTATCTCATTACTCACTAGAAGAAATGGGAGACCCAATGAGAAAAGGGTATGGGGGTGACGAGCTGACTCTGATGTCCGTGCTAAGGGTGGAGGGAAAGGAGGAACCTGGAGATGTTAAGAGCATTTGTCATCACTATATTCAGAGGACAGCATATGTGTAAGACAGAAATCTAAAACCTGGAAATGAAAAAAAGAGACTTTTAGCAGGATTAAATAAGGAAATAGCTGAGGAAGAGAATGAAAGGCACCCAAAATGCTTTATACTTTTTCTGACTTGTTTGACTGAGGGCATCCCTGAAGAATTTTTGAGATAATGAATATAGAACAAGTTAACAGGTGGTTGCAATAATCCAGACAACCAGTGAAATCACTTGAACCTGAATTAAGGGTGAAGTACACATGCAGGATTGGATTCAAGGTCATATGCGAAAGCTGTGGGATGGGCAGATCCAGACACAAACTCAAGGTTTATAATCAGGGCTTCTGGGTGAAATGTGAAGTCAGTAACTAAACAAAGCCATTCAGAAGAAGGCTGGGTGGGTGCTGCAATCATAGAAGGGGCTGCTCAGATCCCCTGCTCTGAGGTGTGCCTTTGAAAGGCAACTCAGGGCTTCCCACCTAGATCCATTACTGTGTTCACACAAGATCACACTTCCCCAGGCTGCTCCCATGGAATGACCGAGCTCCAGCACCCACATTCTTGAGGGAGATGGGGCTCAGCTAATGGGAAACTTTGGTCTAGGACATCCTACCATCCTGGTGAACCATTCTTAGAGCAATGCTGTTGTCTAAACCTCTTCCTTCTTAATCCCCTCTCCTTTCTCTTCTTTCACAGGTGTCAGATCTGCAGGGCACTACGAAGTACCCTCTCCCCATCATGGCCTGCTTTAACCCCTCACCCTTCACAGCAGTTCCCCCCCATGAATCTCGTGTGTGTCTAAATCTGTCCTGGTGCCTGATTCTGTGAGAACCCCAAACAACAATGGGCACAGGAAGGTGGGATAATAGTTTTGTTTTGGGGATATTGAATTTGAGATTGCCTTCAGACTTGCAATTATTTTATTAAAAGGGCTATGGAATATATGTATCTGAGGCTCAGTGTAAATGCAACTGCTCTACCTTTTTGCAAAACACCAGAAATGGATCAAGTTTTATAAAGGGGGTTTATCTGGTTACACAATTACAGTCTTAAGGACATAAAGTGTCCAAGGTAACACACCAACAATCGGGTACTTTCACTGGAGGGTGGCCAATGGCATCCAGAAAACCTCTGTTAGCTGGGAAGGCACATGGCTGGCATCTGCTCTCGAGTTCTGGTTTCAAAATGGCTTCCTCTCAGGATGTTCCTCTCCAGGCTGCAGTTCCTCAAAAATGTTACTCTTAGTTTCTCTTGGGGTGTTTTTCTTCTCTTAGCTTCTCCAGAACAAAAGTCTGCTTTCAATGGCCATCTTCAAGCTGTCTCTCACCTGCAGCTCCTCTCTCAGCTCCTGTGTGTTCTTCAAAGTGTCCCTGTTGGCTGTAAGAAGCTCGCTCCTTCTGTCTGAGCTCTAATAGTGCTCCAGTAAACTAACCAAGGCCCATGCTGAATGGGTGGGGCCACAACTCCATGGAAATTATCCAATCAGAGTCATCACCCACAGTTAGGTGGGTCGCATCTCCAGGGAAACACTCAAAGAATTACAATCTGATTAACACTGGTAAAATCTGCCCATACAAGATTGCATCAAAGATAATGGTGTTTTGGGGGACATAATACATTTAAACCAGCCCAGCAGCTGAATATTTTTTAAAGTATATGCTTCAAAGTGCTATGTGCATATGTCCATTAAACTAGAGGCAACAGATGCAAAGGGGCACTTTTTTTAATTCAGATTACATTTCAGAGAAATTTCAACTCAGATGAAAGAAATGAGGCTGCGTATCTTCTTTGGGGCCCATGAACTACACTTTGTTTCTATGGGGCTCATGAATGCTACTCTCTTCTCAGCCTATGGCAGAATTGTACTTCTTAACCACCTATGCTTGGGTGGGGATGTGACTAATTCTGGCCAATGAGGTACGAGCAGACATGTCAGTTTTGGACCAGTTTGTCTAGTTGCTAGTTTCGGAGTCTTCAGTCTGTCTGTCTTTCTGCCTTAATAACCAGCAACATTCTAGGTGCCTACTCTCTTTGTAGTCTGGGTCCTGGAGTGAGGAAATGTGGGACAGAACCCCGGGTGGCCCAGAAAGACACTGAGTGTGACATAGCCCTCTGTGCACATGCATCAGGATTTGGGTTATTTCTGTTCCTGTGGCCATGTAAGAACCTAGCCAATTCTAACTCACAGACTCCACTGGCCATGAGTGGAAGGCTGCGACTACCTGCAAATAAAACAACAAATAAAATAAAAACAACAAATAAATAAAATAAAATAAAATAAAATGGCTGAGAGATGTGGTGGAGGGAAAGAAGAAAACTGCCATTGAAGGCTAGATTACAGTGACCCATGCTTTGGTAAAATGGTCATCTGCAATAATTTGGAGTATATATAATGAATAATAGTAATGAGCTTCTAGCTTTAAGCTTCTAACCAGCAAAAATATGCAACCAGATGTTCTTTAAGAAACAAAGCCCAATTTAAACCCAGCATTTGAGAGACTCTACATGACAAGAGAGTAGGCAATGTTTTTTTAATAAGTCACAAAAAGAGCTAACCATAAACAAAAACAGATAAATTGGGAGGTATTTAGTGTTTAAATTCCTAAACTAAAGAAGTTTCATCTAGAAAGTGAACAGCAAGCCTTGATGTGATAGAAGATATTTCAGTACATATATATGACAAAGAGTTTGAATCCAGAATATGTGAAGGACATCTACAAATTGATAAAAATGACAGCCCCACCGAAAAATAAGCAAATGCTTAAACAAGCTCTTCACAAAATAAGATATCCAAAGGGTGTGTGTGTGTGTTTGTGTGTGTGTGTGTGTGTGTGTATATGTATCTATCTATATATATATATATGAAAATGTGTTAAATGTCATTCTGCATTAGATGCACACAGACATACAATAAGACTCTTTATCAATCTATCTATATATCTATCTAACTTTCTATATGCAAGAATGGCTAAAAGAATAACAATAAAAGATGCAGAATACCAAGTATTGGAAACAATTTGTGTCCAAATGAAACCTCGTATATTGCTGATGGGAACATAATTGATGCAATCACTTTTGAAAACTGGCAGTACCAACTAAAATTTAGCCACATTTATTTATACAACCAACAAATATGCCTGCATATGTTCATCAAAATACTTGCAAAATAATATTTTGGCAGTGATATTATAGTAGCAAAAACTGAAAACTATCCATATCAGCATAAGAATGGACAAACACATTGTATTTTATTCATAGACCTACAGAAAATGGTAATGAACAAACTACATCAGTATCCATACTCTCAAAAACATAATGTTGATCAAAAGAAGCCAGACACTAAAGAGTTCAGACTGTATAATTTCATTTATAGAAATTCCATAAGCAAGCAAAACAAATCTAGGGTGACAAGTCAAGAGAATGGCTACGCTGAGATGGGGTAGAGACTGGAAAAGGCAAGGGGGTGGTTTCTGCTTGCTGGTTAAACTCAGTTTCTTAATGTGGATGGTGGGAACAGAGACATGCTCATCATTAAACAATCTGCCTGCATAAATTTGATTTGTGAATTTTGCTGTATGTATATTTTACTAAAAAAATAAATAAAACCAAAGCCCTGTGTCAAAGCCAATACCAATTTATGAATATAAACCCATTATAATCTCTAAACAGTGAACATTTGGTAAACCATAAGTTATGCCATAACTTTGAACCCAACATTAGGCTTTTAGTTTCTTTTTTGAGCAGTTTTGCTGTCTGTGTGGATTGATATTTCATGACTTTTATTATTGTTTAGTGGTCTTCAAAAGAGAAAAGAGAAAACAGTCACTTCATGTTTGACATAAAATGTAGTATCTTATGTTTCAATTACAATATGGGACCACTGGGCACTTTTATAACTTGAAGATATATTATAGGCTCTTAGTGATATTCTTTTACCCATATCTTGACATATTTTGCTATTTCATCATTCTAGGAATTAATTTATCATTACTTATGACTTATTTCCAACTACATGAATAAAGGCTAAAATAAAAAGAAAACAGAATCTTCTGGAATGAGGCAATGGTAAAATAAATCATCATTATTTCCTCATGCTTCAATTTTATTGCATTGTCCAAAATATTGCTTCACTTCAATCAGTTATAAAAAAGTCTGAAGGCATGATCTCTGCAATTTTTAAATAGCTTTTACTGAACCCTTTGGAGAATTCAGATTTTTTTAATTCCACCAAAATGGCCAATAGGAGAAAATTCTTAATTATTATATGAATTAAAATACAAATGCAAAAGTTTAGATAGCAGCACTTTAGACATTTTAACATGATGGAAAAATTGATCATATAAGCAAAATCTCAGACTTTGTTGTCAGAAGACAATATTCTAATGAGTTTCCTTAAATTCAAGAATCAATGAATGAACAACATATTCTAAGAATGAAACGGAGATACAATATTCCTATCAACTTATTTATTCAACTGGAAGGATTTCAATACACAATATTTTATGATATATATACCATCTGCTATGACTGTGTTCCTTGATTTTTATGATGCCTGTGTATCAAAATTCACTTGGTAAGATTCATAAATGCATGAATACACTGGCAGGTGATAATCTAGGTTTTGCTGTGAAGGTATTTTGTAGATGTGATAATATTTTCACTTATTTGACTTTATGTATATCAGATTTTCCTGTGTGATCTTGGTGGGTTGCATCCAATGAACTGGAAGGCTTTAAGAATAAAACTGAGGAAGAAGAAATTCTAACTGTGAACTATATCAGTTCCTGCTTGGGAAGTTTCCATTCTTCCCTGATGGTCTGCCATATGGATTTTGGACTTGCCCAGACAATCCCAATTGTATAAGACCATTTCTTGCAATAAATGTATATCTATAGCTATATGTCTATATCTGTAGAATATATATATTTATCTATATCAATATGTACCCTCCTGGTTCTATATCTCTGGTAAAACACTCAATGATAGAGCAGGTGTGTATAAAATATTGATTTGAAGGAAATTGATTATGGAGAATTATTTTTAAAAATTATTGATCATTCTATTGTGCACTTTTAAATCTAAAAATGAAAATATTTTGCAGTTATGGATCAAAAGAGATGAGCAACCTCTCTATAACAAAATTATGAGTTGTCAGATTTTTCAAAAGTATTGTGTTCTGATGTTTAGAGCAATATGAAAAAACAGAAGCAATGATAAGCTAAAAACAATTGGAAAATTTGAAATCAGGGATCAGCATTCACAAGAAGGATATGTTTCAGATTCAGGAACAGGAGTTGAGCAGTTAAATGAATTCAAAGGGCATTGCCTGTTTCATGTACATATTCCTTCAACACAAGGAAAATATGGAATAAAATAAGGGTTTGCAATATTTCCATTATTGTGAAAATTGTAAATACAGTATTTTTCATTATCCTTTTGTTTTTAATTCCATAAATTACTCTCTAAAATAATTTAAAAATATTTTGCAGATGTAAAACTGTCTAATGCACCCAGTGGTCAATGGAGATGACTACTTTTCCTGGTGTACTGAGAGTCAACACGGCCCCTGTAAGTAATTTTCAACAAAATTGCCCAGAGGAAAAAAAGACAAAAAATGAAGTGTTTGATTCTCCCAGCAGAGCCCAATAGATTCAAACTACCTTTAATGCACTAGAAAGTGAGGCATGTTTAAATAAATTGACACATGGAACTAACTGGAATAACATAGATTAGAAGCAGTTTCAGTTTTTTAGATAATTGTACTGCTATAAGGATCACAAGCCTAGGCTGAAAAAATTGCAACTGTTCAAGACTTCACACAGCCTTTCTTTGGATAAGATGTGTACAGAAAACCTGCTCAGCCCCTCAAGGAGAACATATTATCCAATGCTCAATTCAAATGTGTGGGGTTGGTTAAGAAGGCAGGATCTCCCATAAGGGGAAGACAAGGAGTGCCTTGGGGACCCATGGACTGGGGAGCCCTTCTCAGAGTCAGAATGAGAATCTCATCAGCAGGATTTCCTCCCCAGGGTATGGGGGAGCCCTCAAAATATCTTCAGAGAAATTGCTATGGTTTTCTTTCCAAATGGGAGATGCCACTGAGATGACTTGCTCTGTGTTCCTGCTCTGCACACTGGGTGTGTATGGAGCAGGTAACTTACCATATTGGTTCATAGGTCTCTAGGTGAGAAGGATCCACATCCAGACTAGATGTGGTCAACCAACAACCACATAACACCAGCGACCTTCATGTAGAGCTTGATGGTGTGACTGGTTGTCTCTTTTAAAAAATATTTGGCCATTGAAAAAGGTAGACTCCTTTGGCTTTGCTATGGCTCACCAAATATTCCAGCATGTGGAAAGATAGTTCTCCCTGATCCCTGGACACTCTTTGGGGAAAAGTGACAAGTTCTGACTATTGAGATTTGAGTGGTGACATCTGTCACTGTTGGACCAGAACATTTAATTACAACTTCAGAGACCCCCACAGCTCTCTTTTCTTCTGCCATAATGATATGCAGTGTGTACAATGGTGGCTGTTCTGTCAGCCTTGTTTTTGGAATAATCCCTCAGCCAACCTGAAAATTACATGGGGCATGTGTGAGATACAAAAATTTTGAATTTATCAATACTAACATTCTGAGGTCCATTGTTATTGTAGTACATTGTTATTGTAGTACAGACATGATTCCTGTCCTTTTCTCTCTTGGGTTGCCCTTTCTTAGCTTCCTTTGATAACTCCTCTTCCTCAAACTAAATTCCACATAATCGCATCTGGGCACCCTTTGCTTTCCTATTTACATTCTCTCTTTGGGCTATCTCATCCATAAAGATGGCTTAAAATATGCTGAGAAGCCCAGATTTGCGTTCTGATTCCAGACCACTCATCCAATGTTCATATTCATATTTTTCTTCTCCTACTGAATGTCTACACTTGGGTATTTTATAGGCATTTCAACTACTCACATTGTCATAATGGAACTTTTTAACACACCTCTGTCAGTGTTCCTCAGTAAATAACAACATATTCTCTCTAGTTGCCTAAGCCAGAAAGATAGAAATAATCCTTGGTTCCTTCCTGTTCTCAGTCCCATTCATTTATTCCATGAGCCAGGCCAGAGAGTTTTTCTCCAAAATACATCTGAAATGTATTATGCATCCTCTCTGCTATTCACTTCAAGCTGCATCCCTGTCGCCTTTTACCAAGAAACCACAGTGGACTCTTGACTGCTCCGGAGCTGTCCCTCCTGCCCCCTCCAGCCCATTCTCCACACAGCAGCCAGAGGGATAATATTTAAAAGTAAACCAGTCATGATACTCTCTTGATTTTAATGTTTTCACAACGTGGTTCAATGGCTTTACACTGTCTTTAAAATAAAATCTACATTCTCTATCTCTTAGGTCCTGTCTACTTTTAAAACCTTAGGCCACCCTCTCCCTGTCTCACTGTGCCCCAGACTCACCAGCCTCTCCATCCCCTTTTCACAGAACGAGACAGGCTCTTTCAGATTCACAGTTTTGCACTTTAATCAGTTTGTCACAAGGCTGGCTCTGTCTTATCTGCTGGTTTCAGCTTCCATGCATCCTTGGAGAGGAATTTTGTGACTGATACATCTAAAATAGAGCTTCCTTAATAGCCCCCTCATTTCTTATCACAGCACCGTATTTATTTTCTTCTCAACATGGATTAATAGCGTGCAAATATTTTCTTTTCTTGCCTATGTCTTGTTCATTGCTTGCCTCCTCCAGTGTCATGCAGGCCCCTAGAGGGTATGCACATGTCTGTCTGCCTCACCCGTGGACTCTCCCAAAGCCTAGCATGGTGCCGGACAGATGCTTCTGTTGAAAAAGTACATAAGTGCCTAATTTGAAGCTTTTTTGTTTTAGTAAGTTATATGTATTTGCAATTGTAAACTAAAGCAGTTTGGTAAAAGGTTATGTTTTATTTGAGAAAAATTTATTACATGATTCAAATGTAAAGACTACAAAATCTATGTCTCTTCCCAGCTAGAAGAAAAATGCCATCATCCTTCTGTCATAAATGATTGAAAATATATTAGTTTATCCTACTTTTTTCCTTGTCCAATGTGAAGGTACAAGCTCACATACTGAATTTTAAGTATGTTTTCGTACAGCCTTCAATTTGGAGATTTCTCACATAAATAGGATTTTAAAGTGAATCGGGCTGGCTTTTGTAGTCTTCAGAAGTAAGGCCGAAAATAAATTAATAACTAAAAAGTGAAGTGGAAAGAAGCACACAAGTTAAAAAAAAAAAAAAAAAAGTGAGAAGAGGTGTCTGGCATGAAAAATATGGAATCATGTAAAAGATAAGTGAGAATAGAGGGCACTTATCTTCCTGACCTCTCTGTCTCCAGGAGATGGCACATAAAAAGAAAACCAGGTTTATTTGCTGTATTGTAATTCTGTTTATTAATTCGCCTCCTGCATGTAGGAGCAAGCACAGACAAACCAAAAAAGTGTATGATTTAACACAAAGTCACTTTTACTTCTAAAATATAAACATTAGGAAAGTGCAATAAGAATTTCCTAAATTATGTGTGAATATACAAAAATAGCTGGTAAGTACCTCAGCTTTTTGTAGGAGTGGCACCTATTTTCCACTCCAAGGACTCTAAAATACCTATGGCTCCTCTCCTTTATCAATCTACATAATTACATCAGTAAGATCTTTGGGGAGTTGGAGCAAATACTTTACAAAAATAGTAATTAGACAATTCCATTATATATACCTTCTGTTGGGAAAACTTTATTCCACTGCTGTTACTATTTTCTTAATCTTTATGATGCATAATAATTTCTCATAGAGCTTTGAGAATTCTAGATGCATATTCTTGATATTAAGAAATCATAATTAAGAGGTTTGGAATTGCACTTTCAAAGTTGCAGTTTTTTAATGCATCATAGGGGATTTTAATGTACATCTAGGGTTGAAAATCATTATTATAATAAATAACAAAATCAATGTCCTGGGTATCTTCCATATAAGAGAGTAAGCATTTAACACATTTTTATCATCCACAATTATGATGATTGTGATTTGCAAGTATTGAGCCTTGGACTTTCCCAAGGTCACTCTTCTAAAAAGTGACATAGATGGTGTTCCAGTTTGCTAGAGCTGCCATTATGCAAAATACCAGAAATGGATTGGCTTTTATAAAGGGGATTTATTAGGTCACCAATTTATAGTTCTAAGGCATAAAAGTGTCCAATCTAAGGCACCAATAAGAGGATACCTTCACTACAGGGAGGCCTATGGTGTCAGGAACACCTCTGTCAGCTGGGAAGGCACGTGGCTGGTGTCTGCTGGTCCTTTGCCCCTGGGTTCTTGTTTCAAAATGGCTTTCTCAAAAATGTCTCTGGGCTTCTGTCTCTCTTAGCTTCTCTCGTTCAGCCTCTGTGCATCTTTGCTTGTTCTCCAAGGATATTTCTCTCTACGCATCTGGGGGTCCTCTCTTAGGTTCTCGTGGGCAAACTCTAGGCTTCATGTCTAAGCTTAGCATCTCCAGACATCCTTCTGTCTGCATCTCCCAGCATCTCCAAGCGTCTGGTTCTGTGTTGGTTCTTAGCTTCTTCCAGGGGCAAACTCTGGATTACATATCTTAACTTCTCTCCAAAATGTCTCTCTCACCTTCTCTGAGCTGCTGCTCTCCTTGAGTTCTCTTAAAAGACTCCAGTGATCTAATCAAGACCCACCCTGAATGGGCAGGTTCCACACCTCCATGGAAATAATTTAATCAAAAGTCTCACCCACAGCTGGGTTGGTCACATCTCCATGGAAACAATCAATCAAAAGGTTCTACCCAATGAGATTGGATTAGAAGATCATGGCCCTTCTGGGGTCCATAACTGTTTCAAACCTGCACATATGGTATCAAACTTCTCTGACTGTTCACCTTGGAAACTATTTAAGCTCTCTTTATTCTCTGTATGCAAACACTTTTTCAATCTTTTTTTACTTTCTCTTAAATAAAAACATAGTTATTTTTTTCCCAACTGTTCTCACTTTGGGTTAATGTGTTTCTTTTTTATAGCTGATAAGTGCTGTAACACCCCACTGAAATAAAACAATTATTCAAATTCTACCTTTACTATTTATAAAAGTTAATCTTTCTCATTAAAACAAAATTGAATTAAGGTAGGTATGTGTGGTCATTAAAGAGAACTTGGAAAGTAAGTAAAATTGGATTAAAAATAATCATATACCCACCCCTCAGCTGAGCTCTTTGAACCTGTCATGATATTTTCTTCTAGCATTTTTTCTTTTTTCTTTGACCGATTTTTCCCCATGATTTTTACTTCCCTGGCTTCAATTTTGAATATGCTATCAAACCCTGCCTGGAAAGGAATCTTCCCCAAAGAACATCTTGTATCCTATTCCATGGTTTTCATCCATATTGAGGAAAGAATTGCTCAGTATGAATTGTAAAATAAAGCAACAGCCAATCCTTTGGCTTCAGTGGGGTAGGTAGTTTAACCAGGCGAAACTTACTGATATGATGAATCTGTTCAGGTCCCCTTTGAGAAGTTAATTTTATGGGTGTTGAGAGTTCTAGAATGAGACTCGGGAACATTTTAATTATACCATCAGTTTCCTTTCTTGAGCTTTTAATTTTCTTTCATGCTTCAGAAAACTGGATTTTTTTTTTCCTCCTACTCTCTCCTTCTTCCTCCTCCACTTCCTCCTTGTCTGTCTTTGTCTTCATCTTCCTCTTTATCTTCTATTTCTTCTTCAACTCAGTTTGTTTCATTTTAGGAACAAAATAAGTTTCATAAGGTTTCCCATCTTGCATATCAATAAACATCTGTCCATTATCTCCATATGTGGAAAACAACTTGCTCAGATAGTAAGTATTTAGATCAACTTATTTTTGTATCTAAACTATATACCCAACACTCTAGTATTTGATTCAGAACCAGTATCTGCTTACTTCATAAATAATATTTTTTTCACCTACATTCATGCAATTTTAAGTTTTGTTTCTTTATCAATTAAAATTTTATTGACATTTTCTGATTTTCCAAAAATGATTGAGACAATTTGTTATCATATTTTTTTTTCAGAAAAAATGCTTACATGATTACTCTTGAGTTCATAATGTGTGGTGTGCAGTCTGCTCAATTTCCCCAAATTTTTACCCATACATGTAGTTTTGGTGAGATCCAGGGACAATTTCCTCTTCTCCAGTCTTTGCCATGAACTCCTTGATTTCTGTGATAGGACTCTATGATACAATCAATGTCTTATATTTGTCTATTTGTAAAGCTTTTAAAGCACTGTCGTATATTCCTCACAGCATTCCTATAGGATAAGCAGAAAACTAGATTTTTAATTCCTCAATAAACAATTTCAAATGTTTCATTCATTTAACAAATATCTATTATGAACCTACTATGTGCTGGGTAATTTTCTGGGTGCTGGGGATGTAGTATTGAACCAAATAGACAAAAATGCCCACATGGAATAGACAAGTGGGACAACAGCCAACAACAAAATAAATAGGTAAATACTGGGTATAGTAGGCAGTAATAATTGCTAAGCAACAGAAAAGAACACATGAAATGTTATGGAAGAGCCTGACATTTTAGGAGCCAAAGAATGCATTATAGAGAAAGTGATTTTACAAACCAAAAGAAGGGAAGGAAATATGAAGCTACGTAGACCATTCTAGTCAAACATGCAATAGGTTAGGAGAGTGAGAGGGAGAACGGATTGGGAGAATCTAGATTGTTGGGCAGCATTAAGCTCCCAGTGGAGTTTGACATCTCAGTTTCTGGCATCAAGGTTGGTGCTTTCTCTGAAGTCACAGCCACCGGAAGCAAGTCCGGAGTCCTAAATAGAGATTAGAATTTGACCAGGATTGGGAGGGAGTAAGAGAGTAGAGAGTGAATAAATGGGAGTAAATGAAATGATAAATATTATGAAAGCAATGATTAAGCTTGAAGAAATGCTTTAGCTCTTGGTTCAAAAAGAAAATATAAACAACAGTAAAAATGAGGAAAATAAGAAGTTTATAAAACAAAGGGGGTGGTTTTCTTCTGGGATTGCTGGCCAATTTCTACATCTTGACCTAGGTCTTCCTAATGTATTAACTGAATAAAGTATATATGTGTTTTTGTAGTTTTCTGTTTCTGCATTTTATTTTCAATAAAAAGTAGATAATAATCTGAAAAAATATGTACAATAAAAAGAAGTATATATTTTTAACCTACTTATTGGACTAAATTTAATGTTTTTTTTTTTTTTTTTTTTTTTTTTTTGCCACTTTGAAAGTTGATAAAATAAAATGAACAGTCTGGGCTTCAAGGATTAAGTTCCAGCTTGCATCCTGGTGCAGGATACGTTTTAATAGTGGTAGATATTTCTATTTGACTTCCCCTGTGCACTTGACCATGACCTTTTGTATAGGACCAATTACAGCCCCAGGAAGGATAGATTATAAGGGCAGAAACTGATCCTCAAATAAGTAGCAATTGGGAAATTATACAGCGCCCATCAGTGACTCATTCTGCACATCAACATTTTAAGGGGCTCTAAAAGTCACATCTCAGCAATATAAAAGCCCTAATCAAACTCTATCTTTGTTTCATGTAGATTTTTTTCCTAAACAATATGACTTTTTCTTTTCTTTAATTTCTCTTTTTTTTTTTTTTTTTCCAGCCCCTCATCAGTAACTGAGGAACTGACTTCAGAAGCTGCCTGAGCCCGTGGCCTCTCCCTGCCCCTCACCTGCCTAAGGGTGGCACCTCACCTGCCTGCAGGGTTTTCTCCAAGAAGTCTACCTGGACTCTTCCTAAAGCACTTTGTTATGTCCCCAGGAAGGCAGAGCCTCTGACAACTTGAAATACACCTGGTCCATCTCACTGGGAATATTGCTAAAAGTCATTGTCTGCATTTTATCATTTAGGAAACCAAATTTCTGGAAAACAAAAAATTAAGAAATGGTTTCAAGATCCCATAGTTGAAATCCTCTACCAAACCCTCCATTTGCTGAATGAACACTAGGCTTAGTATTTCCCTCAGGGTCAGAGGGTCACAGCCCCTAGACTTCCTGAAGCCGTCTCCCTGATCAGGCTACAAGGTTCGATTGGCTGAGAATCTTCAGCAGGTACACTAATGATTCTCCAAAGCTGTATTGCATTTGGCGATTCCATTTAAATTGGTACCCTTTTTATTTCAGGTATATTTCTATAGCAACTTGTAGCCAGAAGTAAATTTTATCATCATCATAATGATATCAAGTATTTAATGTCTTATAACATACCTATAACAGAACTGTATATAACCTAATGCAGAGAATGAGGCTATTATTCTTTATTAATAGATTTCCAGGGCAGGAAGACCCAGTATTTTACACTCATTTGAACTGAAAAGCTTTTACTGACACATAATTTAACTCACTCCTCCATTTTACATATATTTCCTTTTATTCAGCCCTTGGTGGAGATGAATAACAGCCAACTGCGCATCTCAGAAACTAAACTTGCATAACACCTAAATAATGTTATTTAACTACTACTTTCAATTTTACTTTGGGGGACCTGAATTAATTAACTATTTGCTTCCCTAAAATTATGTTTTTCTCATCATTTAATATTTTTTTTGAAATACACTGAAATTTGTGTATGAATTCCATAGCTGCCTTTAATTATGAAGAGGCAGGAGGGATTAGCAAAAGATTTAAGTATGGCTGTTCTAGTTTGCTAATGCTGCAGGAATGCAAAACCCCAGAGATGGATTGGCTTTTATAAAAGGGGGTTTATTTGGTTACACAGTTACAGTCTTAAGGCCATAAAGTGTCCAAGGTAACACATCAGCAATCGGGTACCTTCACTGGAGGATGGCCAATGGTGTCTCCAAAACCTCTGTTAGCTGGGAAGGCACGTGGCTGGCGTCTGCTCCA
The DNA here is from genome assembly GCF_015220235.1 of Choloepus didactylus. NCBI lineage: Eukaryota > Metazoa > Chordata > Mammalia > Pilosa > Megalonychidae > Choloepus > Choloepus didactylus. Next base: position 86,243 of record NW_023637574.1, read on the forward strand.
AAGTTCTGTGTTCAAAATGGCTTTCTCCCAGGATGTTCCTTTCTAGGCTTCAGCTCCTCAAAAACATCACTCTTAGTTGCTCTTGGGGCATTTGTACTCTCTTAGCTTCTCTGGAGCAAAAGTCTGCTTTCAAAAGCCGTCTCCAAAATTTCTCTGTAAGCTGAAGCTCCTCTCTCAGTTCCAGTGCGTTCTTCAAAGTGTCCCTCTTGGCTGTAGCACGCTTGCTCCTTCTGTCTGAGCTTATATAGTGCTCCAGCAATTAAATTCAGACCCACTCTGAATGGGTGGGGTAACACCTCCATGGAAATTATCCAACCAAAGGCCTTGTCCACAGTTGATTGAATCACATTTCTGTGAAAACACTCAAAGGGTTCCAAAATCTAATCACCACTAATATGTCTGCCCACACAAGATTGCATCAAAGATAATGGTGTTTTGGGGGACATAATACATTGAACTGGCACAGTGGCTGTGAAGTCTAACACACACAGACTTTTTTTCTGTATGCCTGTGGCAAAGGAGAACTCAATATTCCATCTCTCAGCAGCTCTAACTGATGAAACATTATATTGAGCCCAAATCCATTTAGTTTTCTTTTTCCTGTGTGCCACACAGAAGAAGTCTAATATTTTTTTCCTCCTGTGCCCCAAATGACTGTACTTACCCATCTTTTACTCCTAGTACTCTTAAAACTTCTTTATCCTTACCATTTCCCTTATGTATATCTCATATGGCATAATTTAAAGTCATTTCCATATTCATTACCCATTCCAATGAAACTGCCAAACTTCCCTATCCTTTCTAATTAACAAAACCCAGGTGTAATGCAGTAATGGCAACATCATTTGTCATGGCCAGAGTAGAACAGAATTATCACCCCTCCTTGCTCTGTTTCACTTGTAATGCCATGCTATATGGGTTACTTTTCAACAGCCACATCTTGCTGTTGACCAAATTTTAGATTACTATAAACACAAATAAGATGTTTAGTTTGGAGAGGTAAATGAGATTTATTCACAGTTTTAATGTGATGCTTCATCTTGTTTGTCAAAATACAACCATGTGACATTTGCCTTTAGGGAACTGGCAACATATTTAAAACATTTTTTTGTCTTCACTTTATATCTGTTGATTTGAAATCCTGCACTACATTTACTGAATCCTTTGCTCTCCAAATTCAATAATTTATCTTCTTCTTGAGTCTCTTACTTATAAATTGTGATCTTTTTTATTCTAGTACAAATGTCTGCATGAAAATCATGATGCATTTGTTCAGTAACATGCCTGAGGCCAAGTTCTCTCCTAATCAGCATATATTTAGCTCCCAGCAATGAAACCTCAGAAAAAGTCTACCTAAGTGTTTAACTGTGAGGGATGGCTTCACAGGAATCCAGATTAAATATTTAAATCTTGACAGAAAATGCTAAAGGCACTTGGCTTAGCAAGTTGTTGCATTTGAGTGTAAACATTAAATGGAGGTTGAAAATGAGAAGAAAACTACACATTGAAGCATTATTTAAAATCTAGCAGATATATTAAACTGAAAAAATGGATTAGAGACAAACAATTGAATTAAAATTTCAAGCTAGGAATAAACATGAAAGATGTGCAAATTAATATTCTTGATAACTAATCAATGGCAAATTAAGTGTTAGCAAGTAGGCCTATGCTGTGTAAACTGGAAGTAATGAAAGGATAAAACTGCTGAACATATATGCATGCATATGCCCACTTACACACACAGAAGCATATGTATTAACTATGGAATTTTTAAAGCCTTTATGCCACATCTGGAGGCTAATGACTACTCTGTGAAATAAGTCCAAGGGCACATCCATTGTTCAGACATGAGATAATGACAGTGTTGGAGGGGATCATATTTATATATTTGTTTATTTCCTTAGTGTGCCCACGTATGTCAGCTTCCCTGGGAAAATGCTGTCTGTTGTCCCATTGTAATTATAACAAGCACCATCTTTTACTCTCAGACATGTACTGCAGTTTGGATGATACATGATACAACCACCCTATCTATTTCCATCCTATAGCCATGTTGAGAAGAGAAAGGTCCAGAAGGAGGACCTCATGTTATGCTTGTCATTTTCTTTTTCGTCTTGGTTTTTGCTTTCCCATCTGAGACTTTCTGAGGCATGTGTGTGTCTGGGTAGCCATTCCTGCTGTTACTGACTTTTCTGCAGCTTCCTGGGTGTCTCAGTGAGCAGTGACCAGGAACACTGCACGTGACACCACCCTGATTTTGACATGGAAACCTTTTGAATAGGTTCCAAGATGACAGGTAATGTTTTCAAAGCACTCAAGGCCGTCACAGACCACTCAAAATGGGATTACATGCTTGAATGAATTACAAAGCAATAGATCTGGTTATCTATAATAAAGAATGAGGACCAGAGAGAAAAGTATAAAGAAATAGAAATGGCAACTAAAATCTACACCACCTTCCTTAGGTGAATTTACATCATAGGCATGATAAGTGGCATAGAAAACTGGTTAAATGCATGCAAGCGAAAATCCTGACTCTGCTATGATTAGTCAGACAGACCCCTCAGAGCTCAGTACCCTTATCTGCAAAATGAGGATAACAATAGTACCTCCCACATAGAGTTGTTGCAAAGATTGAATTAGTTCATATCTATAAAACACTTAGAAGTGTGCCTGCCACTGTACAATACCACCTAAGCATTTGTTCTATATATTACTTAAATCACTACCACAAGTAAAAGCTAAGATACATAGGCATCCAGTTTCTGACAATCTCAACTCTCTAGAACATTGTGGATAATTAGGAAATATTCAAAAGTTTTCTGAGAAGCAAAAATAAAAGACACAATGACCTAACATCCATTAAGAGTTGATTTAGCTTGACTTTACACAGAACCCATTAACATATATTTTGAGGGTGTTTTAAAGAAGCTTTAACATTGTATAATTTTAGCATTCTAACCTGAGTTCTCTGATTTCCAAATTCTTGGAAAACTTGAAGCACAATTTTGAACTAGGGAAAATAGCAATTGTGGCAGCAGTACAATGAGTGCTGCTTTGTGTCTGTAAATGAGAAAACAATATATATACATAGTATGAAGCTTCAAAACAAAAAATCAAAACAGGCAAGTTTGAAAAGTTTAGTTAGGACAAAAAGTCCACTTATGCCCTAGCTTGCTGGAGGATATTATAATGTATCAAATTACAGTAATGACCTCTCACAGTGCTACAGAGAGTTACAGAAAGAGAGGAACTTCTCTTTTTGCTTAGCAAGGTGAGAAACTGACTATGCACTTCTAATGAGATATCAACAAAATTTGTAAAATGAGAGAGCTCTTTCATCTGTAAGAAAGAGAGCATACATTGTGTGGTTTCTATTTTTTTAACTTTATAAAGTATGTTTTATTTTCCATGATGTGGCCTATCTTGGTGAATGTTCCATGTGAGTCTCATTGAGAAGAATGTGTATTCTGCTTTTGCTGGATGAAGTATTTTATAAATGTCAATTAGATTTAGGTCATTTGTTCAACTGTTAAGTTTCCTATAGTCTAATTGATTTTCTGCCTTCTGGACCTGCCAATTACTGATAGCAGAGTGCTGAAAAGTTCAACAGCAATAGTGGATTCATCTGTTTCTACATGCACTTCTATTAGTTTTTGCCTCATGTAATTTTACACTCCTGTAGGTACATATACATTAAGGATTGTTTTGTATTTTTGGAGAATTGACCACTTTATCATTATATAAATCTCCTCTTTGTCACTGATAATCTTCCTTGCTCTGCAGTCTGCACTGGATGAAATTAACATAGCTACTTAGTTGTCTTTTGATTAGTGTTAGCATGAGGTATCTTTCTCTATCCTTTGAATTGTAATCTATCTTCATTTGTGTAGCTAATGTGGGTTTCTTGTAGACAACATATAATTGGGTCTTGTTTTTTTAATTCTGTCTGATAATCTCTATCTTTTAACTGGTTTATTTATAACATTCAAATTTAAAGTGATTATTGACAATTGAATTAATGTTACCATATTTTTAACTGGTTTATTTTGATGCCCTTTTCTTTTTTTCTTTTTTCTTTTTCTTTTTCGTCTTCCACTCCTTTTCTGAATTCTATGGTTTGGAAAATTGTTCCGGTTTGTTAATTCTGCTGTTTCGCAAAATACCAGAAATGGATTGGCTTTTATAAAGGGGGTTTATTTAGTTACAAATTTACAGTCTGAAGGCCATTAAAATGTCCAAATTAAGGCATCAGCACAAGGACACCCTCACTGAAGAACACGGATGGCGTCTGGAAAACCTCTGTCAGCTGGGAAGGCAGGTGGCTGGCGTCTACTTGTTCCCAGGTTGTGTTTCAAAATGGCGTTCTCCGAAATGTAAGCATTAGCTTTCAGTGGCTTCAAAATGTGTCTCTAAACTGCTCTGCTCTAAGCTCCTTCTGTCTGAGCTTTCATAGGGCTCCGGTAAACTAACCAAGACCCACACTGAATGGGCAGAGTCACACCTCCATGGAAATAATCTAAACAAAGGTATTATCCATAGTTGGGTGGGTCACATCTCCATGGAAACAATCTAATCCAAAGATTCCAACCTAATCAACTAGTGTATCTGCCCCCATAAGATTGTATCAAAGAATATGGAGTTTTGGGGGACATAAAACATCCAAACTGGCACAAATATTTTATACAATTTCATTTTCTCCTTTCTCTTAGCATATGAATTATACTCCTTTTCTTAGTATTTTTAGTGATTGTCCTAGAGTTTGCAATATACACCCTCAATTAATCTAAGCCCATTTCCAAATTACACTCTATTGTTTCATGGGTAGTACAGGTACCTTAGAAGGCAGCGTTCCCGATTACTCCATCCAGTCACAGCATTACAATCACTGATTTTACTTATCCATAAGTATAATCACACAGTGCTTTGCTGTTGTTATTATTTTGAACAAAGGGATGTTAGGTCAATTAAAAATAATAAAAATAACTTTTTAATTTATATTCACTTATTCCTTCTCTAATGCTCTTCCCACCTTTCTGTAGATCTGAGATTCTGACCTAGATCATCTTCTTTCTCACTGAAGAATTTCTTTACATATTTTCACAAAGCAGATCGATTGAAAATTTCCTCATTTTTTTAGTCTGAGAAAGTCTTTATGTGTCCTTTACATTTGAAGGATAATTTCACTGTATACAGAATTCTAGCTTGATGTCTTTTTTTCCAATACTTTATTTAACATGACTATCCTCTTGCTTGCATGGTTTCTGAAGAGAATTCTGATGTAATTCTTATCCTTCTTCATTATATCTTTGTTCCAGTTTGCTAAAGCTGCCAGAATGCAAAGTACCAGAAATGGATTGGCTTCTATAAAGGGGATTTATTAGGTTACAAATTTACAGTTCTAAGGCCATGAAAGTGTCCAAATTATGGCATCAACAAGCGGATACCTTCAATGAGGAAAGATTGATGGCATCTGGAACATCTCTGTTAGCTGGGAAGGCATGTGGCTGGTGTCTGCTAGTGCTTTGCTCCCAGGTTTCGTTGCTTTCAGCTTCTGATTCCAGTGGTTTTCTCTTAAGGAGTCTGTGGGTTCTCACTTAGCTTCTCCAGGGCAAACTCTGTGCTTCCTCTCTTAGCTTAGCAATTCCAAATGTTGGGTTTCAACAGCTATCTGCAAAATGTCTCTGGGCATTTTCTCTCTAGGTGTCTCTCTGCTCTCTTGAAAATGCTTCTGCCTTTTATCCTCTCATAGAGGTCACCAGCAAACTAAGACCCACCTTGACTGGTCAGGGTCACATCTCCATGGAAATAATCTAATCAAAATGTCCTGCCCACAATTTGGCGTGTCACAACTCCACAGATACAACCCAATCAAAAGGTCCCACCCACAGTAAGTCACTAAAGTGGATCAAAAGAACATAGCTTTTCCTGGGGTATACAACAGTCTCAAACCAGCACAATCATATCCCTAGGTGTAGATATTTTGGGTATTTATCTTTCTTGTTCTTGGAGCTCCCTAGATCTGTCATTTGGCATCAGTCTGTCATTAATTTTGGAGAAGTCTCAGATATTATTACTGCAAATATTTCTTCATTTCCCACTTCTCCTCCCTGTATTCCCTTTATGTGTATAGTGCACCTTTTGTAATTGTTCCATGTTCTTAGATATTCTGTTACCATTTTTTCATTCTTGTTTCTACTTTGAGTTTAAGTTTGGGAAGTTTCTATCTTACTGATTCTTTCCTCGGCCATATCCAGTCTACTGATGATCCCGTCAGAGTCATTCTCCCTTTCTGCAATGGTGCTTTTGATTTCCAGCATTTCCATTTGGTTCTATCTTAGAATTTCTGACTCTCTGCTTGCATACACATATGTTCTTTAATGTTTTCCTTATTTTCCATGAAAACCCTTAGTATTTTAATCATAGTTATCTTAAATTCCAGGTATTATAATTCCAATATATCTCCCATATTTGAGTCAGGTTTTGAAGCATATTGTATCTTCTGATATATTTTTTTGCCTTTAAGCATGCCTTATCATTTTTTTGTTGAAAACTGGACATGATCTATCAGGTAAAAGGAATTGAGATATATAGGTCTATATTGTGAGGTTTTGCATGTATATGGCTAGGAGTTAGGCTTTGTTTACTGTTTTCTTTAGCTGTGGTGTCAGAGACTAAAATTTCCTCCATGTGTCCTTATCCATCTCCCTGGTGTCTTTGGGTTTCCTTAAATACTCCATCTGAAATAGGGTCTGATTCTGATACTTGCAGTGCTTTCCACTGTAATCCTGTTATTACACAGAAGCCCTATTAAATTGTAGCAAGGTTTGAGGGAAAGGAAAGTGTTCTCTGAGTGGATTTCATCTTTAGTGTCCTGGGTCCCTGTGCTATTGCCCTCACAAGTGCTTCTCAGCAACCCTCCCTGAGTTTATGAGACAGGAAGGTCCGAGGACACTGGAGTCGGGTATTTCCCTTTCACCATGTTGTTTAGGCTCAGGGAAAATAGTTTCCCCTGAGGACAGGCTCTTGTCAAAGAGAACAGAAAACTCTGGGCATGTTTCAAAATGTTTCTTTCTCCTCCTTGTGCCTGATGCATGGAGGAATTTTTCTCAGATCTTTTTCCTGAGAAAGTATTGGGGATTTGGGAGGTAAACTCAGGAAACCATGAGGACCACCTAATGCTAAGCCCCCAGGCGCTTTTATCTTTCTAGATAGTCCATGGTTTTTCCCCCAGCAATTAGTCAATTACCCTTTAAATATTTCTCCAGTAGCAGCTTGTTTCCAGTAAGCTGTGATTCTCCATACTCACTTGTTTCTCTTTGTGGGCAGAGATTTTCCCAGTGAACTCAATTGTCTGATGGATTTAAGAAGAGTTATTGATGTTGAGTTTGTTCAGGTGTGTGTGTGTGTGTGTGTGTGTGTGTGTGTGTGTGTGTGTGTGTGTGTGTGTGTTTATGGGATTCATGACTTCTGAGTTCTTTATGCCTAGGACTGGAAACCAAAAGCTTCTGAGCCAATTATTTAATTTAAATTTTTCTGCCCTTCCCCTGGCACTTTTCTTTCACTGCAGGGTCTTCCAAAGAACATCTATTAAAATTGTAACACAGTCCTCATATTCACCTTGCATATTTGACTTAAAAAGAAACCTATATTTGATATCATTATTTTCCTTATCTTGATCATTATTTTTTTCTCCTTAAGCATGACAAGTAGTATTCTTTCCATCTTTCTACACTGTCAACTGGTGGTAACTGGCTGGGAGTGGGAAATTAGGAACAGGGTGGAGACATGGGAGAAGATGATGACATGAGAGTACCCTAAAACTGCTGAGGTACCAGGGCTGTGTGTGTGGGAAAGGCAGATACCTGTATTGATGACACATAATCCCAAAACACACCTAAAGTGGGATGATAGGTAGAGGCAAAATTTTTTCTTTGGAGACGCTAAATTGTGGGTTCTATGTGGCATCCATGGGCTGTGGGGATCCTTTGAATTTCATCTTTAGAGCTCTGGAGGAACATCAGGGTGAGAGGCACAGTGTATGACCAACTAGGTACATAACACCTTGGTCAGAATAGAAAATGGTTTTGTTCTTGGAAAGTGTAGAAAGAAAAGCTATGCACTGAGGAACTTAACATGTGACCAAAGAAGAGTCAGAAAAGGGGACTAAGAAGGGCCAAGGCAAGAGATGAAAAACAAATAAATAAAGGAAACTTCAGAGTTTTTAAAAAAGATGAGAGTGGGCAGCTGTGTGAAATAGCTCAAGTGACGGCAGTAAAATCAAGAAGGGTCAAGCAAGTTCCTTTTGGTTTGGCAAGTAGAAAGTCTTATGAAATTTGAGAGAACAAGTGCATTGGTGGAATTAGATTGCAGATGATTAAGGAAGAAGTGGGGATATTAACTGCTTAAATAGTTAAAATAGTTTGTTATCAACTAATAATAATAATATTATTATAAATAATAATGTGTGTGGTATGTTCCCATAATAACTATATGGTTGGTGATATAACAGATACAGTGGTGATTTTTCTGCTGTTTGTTGCATGCAGAAAAAGTAAAGTCAGCAATATTAAGACAATATTTAGTTTCCTAGACCATCTGTGCCATCCAGAGACTTGAGTTTTATGTTTAAGCCTTTCCATAAAGTTATGTAAAGTCTATACATACTTTGTTGAATCAAATGAAATAAGATCTTCATGGCTTATCATAAGCAGAAATAAGAAGAGCACACACAGTTTTAGTTATCTATGCTATGTGTGTGACAGTAAAAAGGTAGCTTAAAGTGATCCCATTTTAAGTTTGGAAAACAAAAGTGGATATAACTAAATAAATTAAAATACTCAAATAACAGAAATGCTTTTGTCCTGAAAGCTATAACTCTAAAGTAAATATTAAAATGGGCTGATAGCTCCTCAGTTTAGACAAAATTTACTATCAAATTTCTCCATGCTAATAGTGATAGGTACAATTTATTGATACCCTATTTTGTGCCTGTCACTGTATCAAATACTTTGTACCTATTATTCACCAAATCTTTACAAATGATTTTCATATAAGGTCAAAGAGGCTATATAATTACTGAACAGCAAGGTTTGAATTTACACACAATTCTGCAGTGATTTCTAGTATTTATACTATCTCTTACAATATTAAGTGTATCAGTAAGTTCTAGTTAATATGTCATACTCAATTTTATTTTTTGTTAGAGCTGAGGGCAAATTTCAGATTTGGTAGTTTCTAATCTTTCTTTTCATAATAATATTTGGATTTTCTGCATACCAGCTAGTATTTCACTATTAAGTGAAAATATCTGGTATATACTTTTGTTAAATAAATTTTTTATGCTCCAAAAAACAATAAGGTACTTACAACGTGAAAAATACATGAAAGTTCAAAGAAGACAAGTAAAACCACCCATCAACACCCAAGCTATCGTCAACTTCAAAGAAGACAAGGAAAACCACCCATCAACACCCAAGTTATCGTCATTCTCTCTCCTTCCTTCAAGCAACCCTCCTCCACTTCCCACCTATAGCTTCTCTCTCTTTCTCTCATGTATAAAGGAAACTAAGATCCAATTGCCACTGACACAGCTATTTTTGCCTCTGTTCACCAAATAGTGTAAAACAAATATTGCATAACATCATCACATAATACTTTAAGTACCATTGTTAGACATTTAGGCTGTTTCACATTTGTTGGTAAGACAGAATTATTATTAAATGCAATAATCTGAAAATACTATTGAATAAATAATCTCTTTCTAAATTCCTACCTTTATAAAATTTAAATTGTTTATTGAAGACAAAGTAATATATACCCATAAATAAAAATAAAGGCATCTACCAGAAAGGCAAAAAATGCAAAGTAAAAAGAGTTTGGATTTTGATTGTTTTATCAAATTTAAATGTATTTAGCCTCTAATTTTGGTTCCCCAGTATTTCCCTCACTATCTCCTCACCACCTCCCCTCTAAACTGGGGTATTTCAGTATTATTTTTTCACATGGTCAGTGCTTTACCATTTAATTGAGTGTTTCATGGGATGTCTGGTGGTATTTTCTAAAAATACCTACATCCCTTAAAAACAACACTAACACATACTTAACTCTGAAAGTAGAAGTGCAATTGGATTTATTTGGAAGTGCTCAAAACTCTACCACTCAGATAGTAACATCTCAAAAGATAATCCAAGGAAATCCCCTTTTTAATTTCTTTTCAACTTTATTGATTTCTTTATGTAATTAAGTTTTCACGATTTCTTATACGCCACATGTTATGTGTGTGCACATGTGCTTACATGTGCGTGCGTGTAATCTCTGGTAAAATAAGTATTTGGAAAACAAATCTCTTGCATGGAATGTTAAGGAATTCTGAGTCTTTGAGTGTCCAAAAATATATTTATATTGCCATAAGACTTGTCTGATTCTTTGGCTGTGCATGGAAATCTAGTTTCAAAATGTTTTTCCACAGGTTATTGAAAGCACTTCTCCAGTGTTCTCTGGTATACTTTATTGTTTGTGACAGATTTTTTGGTTCTCTCTCTATTTCATATTCTTTTTTAGTTAAGAAATAAATTTTGCTTTCTCCTGCTCCTTTACATGTTCTTTTATTCTCTGGGAGTTTTGAGGACTTTGGTTTTATCTTTGGAGCTCTGTGATGTTAGCACAGTGTACATATGGATTATCTTCTTTCACATTTTATGGATTATGTCAAAATAAAAACTGCTTCTTTGTCAGGATTTGGAAGTTTTATTTCATTTATTACTTTCCTTCCTCAATTTTCTATTCTGTCTTTCTGGAATTAGAAAGATGTAGCTCTTCCTACATCTATCCATAATGCCCCTTAAATTTTCTTTAATTCATACTGCACATTTTTGTTGGTTTATATTGAACATAGGACCTTTCTATTTGTCAGGCTATATTTAACCCACAATATCCCTTTCTTCTCTAGTATCTTCCTTTATACAGCCTATTCTTTATGAAGGTTCTGCTCTGATTTTTTAACAAATTTACTTCTTCTTTTTCATAAATTATGTTTCCTTCGGATTAACTGCATTTTTGTTCACATTGGTCTTTATCTTCTCCACCATTTAATTTCCTCAAAAAGCTGGTAACATCAGCCCCCAGATCTGTGAGGAAGCCCTCAAGATCATGCTAGCTCTATCCAGCATCCTACTGCAACTGCATGAGAAACAGGGAGTGGAAACTCCTTAGCCAAGTCCAGTCCACCCCCAGAACCACTTGAGATAATAATAAAATGCTAGTTGTGATTTCAAGGGAAAAAAATAAAAAAGCTGTTAACCCTTGGCTTTCCATTCACTTTTATGAGTAAATACAGGGGTCAGTGAGCTATGGCCCCTGGGTCCCATCCAGCCTGCCACCTTTTTTGTAAATCAACCTTTTGGAAGACAGCCACTACCATTCATTTACCTGTTACCTACGGCACCTTTCCAGAGACAGTGGCAGAATTGAGTCATTGAAATAGAGACCATATGGAATGCAAAGCCTAAAATATTTACCGCCTGGTTCTTTAGGAAAAAGTTTGCAGAGTCTGGGATTAGAATAGATGGCTATCTTAAGTGTCCTGCGGAATTGGCATTGGCCTGTTTTTTTGTTTTTTTTTTTTTTTTGGTAGTTTTCAACCTAAAATGGAAGTTTTATCACCAGCCTCCATGTAAATGGGTGGGGCCTGTGGAATATTTGTTTCACTTTAGGGTCCAGCAAGTTAGAAGAAAGACCTCTATTTTACTTGCCAAAAAAGAACATTTTTTTTTAACAGATAAAGATTTGAGTATACTTTGCTCCTGGAAAAACCTATATAGGATTTCTTCTCCTTTTTTGCACTGTCCCCTTCTACTTGTTCTCAGATCTGAAAATACCTCAAATCACTCTCTGCTTCTCTTTGGGGTCTGGAAACTTCAATCAAATGCAGTTCACAGGGTTTAGACTAAGAGCAAAAAGTGCTGCCAGTCAATTTGGTCCATCCATTGAGTAGAGGGTGGTAATTAATAATGAGTTCTTAGTCAGTGGTCTTGATGGTAGTCCTACAGCCTACTATTATCTTCTTCATGGAACACATGACATGAAATTTTCATAGCATATAACTGGAAAGAAGCATTCTTAATCTGTGGAATGATGGGCTGTGAGTTATTTCCATGTTGACACTCAATCCTCAATCCCATATCATCTGGTTGCTAGCTTTCTAATATTCTCAGAATTGATGGTCCTTTCCTAGCCCCATTTCCTGTTTTCAAGCATTGTTACAGGAACATTCTTTTTCTCATATCCCTTCTGTCAAGTCAACAGGACCTTTTCAACTCAAACTCTGAGTATAAACTGAAAGTCAAATCTCTGTCTTTGTAAATAAAACACCAAAGTGGCAAAGGATTTCCTCCAAGAAACATTGTTTAAAAAATGTCGGTAACTGCTGAGATTTTTTTTTTTTTAGAATATTTAAATCAGTCTTTTGCCTGACCAGCTTAGCCTTACTTAAATCAAGTCACTTATCGTGTCAGCTCACGAGAGGCAGGGCTCTGGATAAAGAACCTCTGGCCTGGAATTCCAGAGCTGCCGCCTGCTTGCCATGTGAACTTGCAGATAGGTACTTAATACATTGTACTTTCATTTTATAATCTGTATAATGGGGATAATAGTACCTTCCAGCTAAAATAATAAAGCCTGAGTATCCACGACCCCTAGTAAATGCTAGGTAAGTGTTTGCTATTATTCTAATGTTGATGATGATGACAATCATGATTATGGTAATGCAACTTCCCATAATCAGGAGCCTTACCAACTGTCAAAAAAAGCATTTTTATAAATTCAATACACTTAAATAGAGACAATATAACAGGATGCAAGTTTCCATGGTTGTGTTTGTCTAGCTCCTAAGCATGCTAATGCTTTGCTATCTAGACACTGTATAAAGGAAAGCATTCTTTTAGCTGCATAGGCATATCCTCTAGAGTATTATAGAAAAATGACAGATGTTATATTGTCATGTATCCAAGGGAGGGTCAGTTACAAAATGCCTAAAAAACATACATATAGCTAAAACTACTAAAGGATCTTATGTAAATGGAACTTATTTAAGATAGAAGGCTGCAAAATAAATGTTTTAAATCATTTTTCTCTTTAAAACTTGACTGGTAAAACTACCAGCAGATCATTATTTCCTAAGTGTCCTTTTAACAACAGAAAAGCAGTAATTACATGCATAGTTAATTCTGTCATTTTATTTTGCTCCAAAAATTTTGGAATACATATCTATATTGAAAAGTAAGAATTAAGCAAACAAGAATAGCCCAGGGATCAGACCAAAAAAATGATCTTGCCATTATGACCCAACCCTGGTGTTCTTTAAGCGCTTGTGTTTGAATATTTAATACTCCCGTCTCTGCTGAGCTGGTATCTTGAAGTGACAAATAATTGCCAGAGTGTTACCTGCAATTTTTGTAAAGCCAATATTTCCACAATCCTCTCTGATCTCTCAAAAGTCCATGATAATTGGTATCTTATATAACAACTCACAGATTTGAAACTATTGCAATTAGATTCTGGAGGAAAGAACAAATCATGGTCATAAAGCAAAATAATACATGCAATACTTACTACTTCTCCCTAGTTTATTACATGCAGGGCCCCAGCCTAGCCACTTTCACCTATGAGGATATTTAGATTCATGACAATCATGTGAGGTAAATCAAATTTCATGTAAACCCAGTTTCCTATAATACATAAAATATATGAATGATTTTGTATTATATTAGAATATATTTTATATTGTATTTAAATATTATATTTAATATAATATTGAAATATATTAAATAATTTGGTAAATGCATTTATTAAATTTCATTTAAACCAGTAAATGTCCAACTCACTTTATGTAAAATTCAATCAATTTTTTAAATTAAAAATATGAATAATGCTATAATTCCATAACTATACATGTATTTATGCAAGTAAAACTCTGCCTGTGTTCTTCACCAAACTCTTGACTGATGGCCCAGTCTATTAAATAACAGTTAATAGATATTTGCTTAATTGACTAACATTGGGCAATCACACAGCTTCAGATTCTTGGCTCTAAGGGAATGGATTTAATTGTAAAGTTTCTAAAGTCCTAGAAGTCTTCATTTCATTAAACAAATATGCTGAATAGAACAATATCTGCTATGCTCAAATTGAGGAACCACCACATCCATAAACATGACAAAAATAGTTTAGAAGTAATACAGATCTCTAAACTTCTACCAAATGTATTTATTTATTTATTTAGACAAGAAAGACATTAATAAGAAGCTAAAGAAAGGAGTTAATACGAAGTGGAAGGAATGGAGGAGAGGCAAATAAGATGCCTCAAGCCCTGAGGATCAGGTTATGTAGCTGTAAGTAAAGAACAAAGAAGATGGAAGAAAAGATTTTCCCCCTTCTGGAACTAGAAGCACAGGGAATTACTGAACTCAGTATCTGTGAGATAACAAGCATAGCATTTCCATTATATTTCTAAATTAATATCTCTAGCACAGTGTAATGATTACTATAATTATTCCTGCTATATTTGGTGGTTTTATATAATTTTAAATTTACTCTTATTTAAATTAAAAGTTGACACATTTTTTCCCTGCCAGACAGAATGCAATCCTTAAAAATTTCCTTAGCCACACTTTAAGAAAAAAATGTCTCATTAAATATTTCATTTGGGAAATATTCTTTCATTATAAAATGACGCACAATGAATTTTATAGTTTCATATGCCCTACACTCTCTAGTACATTAAAAGGTATATCAATTAATCCAAACAATTTGCCCAAATTGTAACAAAAGTGAGAAATTAAGCTCTGTGGGGGAGGAGAGTATCTGCCTTGTCCCTGGTGATTGCCTAGCACAGTACCTTATATACAGTAAATAATAATAAAGAAATACCTGTTTAATTTCTTAATTGAGCTTTTCAAACTATAATATCTATTAAATGGATAAGGATGGAAGGACAAACTCTCTGCAAATGTCACTTTTTGTAGTCATTATTAGTAAATCAAATGTTAGCAATTAAAACAAAGGAAAAAAAAACAAAAAAGAAAAAAAGAAAACAGGCACACTTTCTTAAGAACGGAAAATGGCCCTCTATGATACTCACCAAAATTGGTGGGTTTTCTGCCCAATGCACTCAAATGACCAATTCCTTAGCCACCGGGGTTTCAGAGAGGGAAAGAGTTTACTGCTAGATGCAAAGCATGAGGTCAGAGGGCTTATCAGCCTAAAAATTGTCTCCCCAAACTGCAGTAATTCTGATAGTTTTATAGTATCAAAAGATGGACAGATTTTAGGATAATGAGCACAATGGCTCTAGATGTAATTAGAGATGATCTAATTATTGAGAATGTGCAGACTGATTACATGCTTAGTTACAGAACATATGGAAGAAAATGGCAGCCTTAATACGATGATGATGGGCATGATTTATAGTCTTATAATGAGGTATAGGTCACTTACAGGTTAAAGTTTAAGCTATTGTGCATGTCAATAGGGCTAATTTTGGTTAGATCCTGCTCTGTATATAAAGACAGCTTTGGAATAGGGCTCTGGGCTGGCCCAAGGCCCTTCATTAATAAACATCAGAGGCTGTCTTCAATGACCATGAGACTCTCAAGTCAAAAAAATGGTTAAAATGGGTATAAGAAGATGGTCAGTCACAAGGTTTTTACAACCACATGATAAAGGATATATAATTATACAATCATTATCAAAGAGCAAGGTAGCTGTATTACAGTTCAGTAATTTCAGGTATTTCCCTCTGGCTAATCTAATATACTAGAAAGTAAAAGGAAAGATCTATATAATGACTCAGTAATCATAATCATTTCTTAAATCCTAATTTCTCAGTTACATTTAGTTAGTATTCTTCATTTTTTTCTGGAGAGAAGCCAAGTGTTTGTAGTTCTTAATGTTTCATATTGACTGATAGGCATCAAAATAAGAGTCCAGACATAGATTGGGAAGCTTATACTCATGTTCAGATTTTTTTCTTCTTATGAGCTTCATGATGGACCAGACTACTCTTCTAGGCACTATTAGTAGTGAGAAATAGTAAATAATCAGGAATGCATTACTTGGAAATTACTTGCAAAGGCACTGAGTTTTCATATTTTGCATGGTTCCATCCAATCAGATCTGAGGGAGTCTTCCTTGGGCCATTTGGTGAGCCCTACATTAATCAGTTAAGCTGTTTGGTGTCGTGCATGATAAGTCATGATTCTAATGTAATTTTCTAATGAAATCTGGATCAGCATTCATCCAGCGACACTAACAGTGCCACAGAGGCTGCAGAGGTTCTCGGATCTGAGCCTTTGCTCAACCTTCCTTGGCTCACGTATTTGTTGTAAGTTACTGCTCCTGGATTCTGGCCATAGCACATCACGATTAACTTTTCTGTTCAATTATGGTTACTTCCTCAACTGCAGGAAATCACATTTCACAAAGCGAAGGCCGTGGACATGTCATTTTCTTCTCTCTGGTATTTGATGAATGCCTAGAGTTAACCTGAACCTGGGATATGGGTGTTACACGTATTTCCAGTCTAATAATCACGAAAATCAAATAAAGGGTGTTGCTGACCCCCTCTTTGATTGGGGATGGCCATAGAGCTGATGGACGGTAGGGGACAAAGAGACTTACAGTCTGAGAAGAATACTTTGAAGCCAGGACATCACAGCAGGAACAACCCTTCCTTGACGCTAAGACAAACAAAAAATAGCCTCTAAGTCCAGCTTCCCTGCCAGGTTAATTTCCTTGTTTTACAGGCTGAGGGAAAGGGAGAGCAGAATTTAAGAAGATGCAGGTAGCGCAGATGGCTGGAATTAATATTCTTAATGAATAGAGGAAGAAACGGAGACACAGTAGGATAATTCACTTGCTCAGCTTCTGGAGAGAGTAAATAGAGAATTAAGAGCCAAATGTAGGCCTATTTGTTTCATTTCACTGGGCTGTAATTCTGTGAGTAGATTTTCATGCAGCTCTAGTGAACGGAGAATCACTTTCTCACAAGTCTCAGCACTTCCATGTGGAGATAACTTGGTCAGCAAGAGTTTCCCGGGATCTTTTCACATCCCACTGGACAAGTCATTATGAAGTTCTTAATGGGCTCAGAACCTCCATAGCACCCATTCTCTGAAAAACCCAAACCAAGCAAAATATTGTTTAGAAAATATAGCTTATGGAAAGACAAGTTTTTTTCTGCAGATACTTTTAGCAATTGCTTCTTTCCAAAAACTGGCATCTTTGGCCTCAATATTTTCTTTTATTTTCAAATTTCTAAAAAATGTTTACTTTTAAAAAAATTAGGTCTAGAATTGTTAGAAACTTTCCCTGTATTTTTATACGATAAAAGAGTTGCCATTGACCTGAACATTAAAAGCTGAGAAAGCAGGCTAGGCTTTTACTTTTTTTTATGACACTAGTTGAACTTGAGAGTTTCTATTATGGATCTCCAGGTTATATTTTGTTTGAGAGTTTCATTTATCAAATGCAAAGTGTAGAAGAGACTCGAGCTTTTCATGAATCTCCACATGTTCCTTTTCTTGATGCCCAAACTTTTGAAACAGACATTTAAAACATAAAAACTATTCAAGTTCAATTGTGTTTGTATATGGTTCTATTAAATATGAAAGCCTACCTGTCTGATTGCAACAATTAATCCTTATGGAATTACTTAGAAAATATTCGTAGGCATTAGGCAAATGTGGGCAAAACAGTCTATATAAAATCAATAATTCACATAATTTTTCTAAGCATCCTAATTTTAGAAAAAAATAGTGATCTATATTCTTTGTAAGCCCCTTACTAATTTATTTATTTAATGCATTCATGATTTATCTTGATAAAGATTTGAAAGCCTTTTTCTGATTTTTACAAACTTTCTGTCTTTGTAGTTTGGAAGGATGCAACTTAACACTAACAGGAAAGTCAATATTAAAAAATTATTATTGTAATACCTTTAATTTTAATTGTTCTCAACATATACAAACTCATCCAAATGTATGATGTTTAAGTTGTCCTTCAATAATTGCTAACTTTATGAATGTGTTAAAATACGGCAGCTATCTTCAGCAAAACTACAAATAGTGAGAGTCAGTCTATAATACAAAAGACACACAGATCTTATTTAGTTCATCTTGTGCCAATCCTAAGAATAAACAAGCATTAACAAAGCAAGGATAATAGCACACAAGGCAAATAGAAATAATAGTCTCCCTCCCTCCCTCCCTCCCTCCCTCTCTCTCTCTCTCTCTCTCGTCTATCTCTATCTCCATCTCCATCTCTATCTCTATCTCTCCCTCCAGACACACGTATTTAAATTCAATTGAAATTATTTTTTAACAGGATTAAGCCTACAAACTGGATGGTGTCATATAACTCCTGTGCCTTGTAAAATGGCTTCAACTGAACTGGGTGTGCACATTACACCACGAGCTGATATAAAGAATAGGCACCTAAACATCCCCAGGAAGGCAGCCTCCCTGTATTTGTCTGAGAATTAACACTATATTCCACTTGTGCTTATTCAGAGACACTGACTGTTGGAATAGATTTTTTATTTTAGGGCAGTTTTAGATTTACAAAAAAAAAAAAATATATATATATAGCAAAGATAGTACAGATTTCCCATTACCCTGCACTCAGTTCCCCTTATTAACATCTTATATTCTTATAGTATATTTCATACTTATACTTAATGAAGCAACATTGAAATATTGCTGTGATTCACTAGAGTACAAAATTTGTTCAGATTTGTTTTTTTTCTTTTTCTTAATTTTTATTGAGATTGTTCAGATACCATACAATTATCCAAAGATCCAAAGTGTACAATCAGTTGCCCCTGGTACCCTCATACAGCTGTGCATCCATCACCACACTTAATTTTTGTTCAATTTTTAGAAACTTTTCATTACTCCAGACAAGAAATAAAGTGAAAGATGAAAAAAAGAAAAGGAAACTCGAATCCTCCCATATCCCTAAACAACCCCCCTCAATTGTTGACTCATAGTGTTGGTATAGTACATTTGTTACTGTTTATGAAAGAACATTTGAAATACTACTAACTGTAGTATAGAGTTTGCAATAGGTATATATTTATTCCCTATATACCCCTCTATTATTAACTTCTAATTGTATTGTCATACATTTGCTCTGGTTCATGGAAGAGATTTCTAATATTTGTACAGTTAATCATGGAATTTGCCCACCATAGGATTCAGTTTTATACATTCCCATCTTTTGACCTCCAATTTTCCTTCTGGTGACATACATGACTCTGAGCTTCCCCTTTCCACCTCATTCATGCACCATTTGGTACTGTTAGTTATTCTCACATCTTGCTACCGACACCTCTGTTCATTTCCAAACATTGGAGTTCATCCTAGTTGAACACTCTGCACATACTAAGCAACAATCTCCCCATTCTTAAGCCTTATCCTGTATCTTGGTACCTTGTATTTCATGTCTATGAGTTTACATATTTTAAATAGTTCCTATCAGTGAGACCCTGCAATATTTGTCCTTATGTGTCTGGCTTTTTTCACTCAGTGTATTGCCCTTGAGGTTTTGTCATCAACCCTTGTTTTTAAGATGGTTTTGTTCACACACCATACATTCCATCATAGGTAAATGATCAATGGTTCCCTGTATTTCCTCTATTATTGCTTCTGCCCCTTTTCATTTCTCTTCCTCTGGGACCCCAATGATACGTACATTCTTGTACTTTGTTTCATCCTTAAGTTCCCAGAGACATTGCTCATATTTTTTCATTCTTTTCTCCATCTGCTCCTTTGCATGTAGGCTTTCAGGTGTTTTGTTCTCCAGTTCCTGAATGTTTTCTTCTGCATCTTGAGATCTGCTGTTGTATGTTTCCATTGTGTCTTTTGTCTCTTGTGTTGTGCCTTTCATTTCCATAGATTCTGCTAGTTGTGTTTTTGAACTTTCAATTTCTGCCTTATGTATGCCCAATGTTTTCTTTACAGCCTCTATCTCTTTTGCCAAATCTTCTCTAAACTTTTTGAATTGATTTAGCATTAGTTGTTTAAATTCCTGTATCTCAGTTGAAGGCTACATTTGTTCCTTTGACTGGGCCATAACTTCATTTTTCTTGGTGTAGGTTGTAGTTTTCTGTTGTCTAGGCATCTGACCTCCTAGGCCACACCAGTCAGGTTTTCCCAGATGAGAACAGGCTCAGGTCCCAGAAGGAGGAAATATTCAGTATCCGGTTACCCTGATGGTTTTTCTTAGAGGATTGACATGCCCTGTGCTTTTCTGCCTGGCAGGTAA
The DNA here is from genome assembly GCF_015220235.1 of Choloepus didactylus. Classification (NCBI taxonomy): domain Eukaryota; kingdom Metazoa; phylum Chordata; class Mammalia; order Pilosa; family Megalonychidae; genus Choloepus; species Choloepus didactylus. The sequence goes on from NW_023637574.1 coordinate 106,565, forward strand.
ACCTATCAGCCTGTCAGTGGCTGGTGTAAGGGGGTGTGGCCTGTGGCTGTCCTCCACCAGGATTTGGGGTCTGGTTCCTAAACACAGGCAGTAGAGCTGGGCCCCTCCCTTTCCTCTGGGGAAGCTATGCCCCTCCAGGGAGGTTATTTGCACATCAATAAGTTCTTTGTTTCTCTGATTCTGTTGGTCAAATTGTTGCAATTTTAAAATGGCTGAGGCTTTCTTTACTGCAAAGCACTGCAGGCTGCAAGTGGCAGAGGCTTTCTCCACAGAGAAAGGGACAGAAAGCTCCCAGATTCACCCATCAGCCAGAGATAGCACCTGATCCTCTGGGCTCCCTGTCCTGAGATAGATATGTCCCCTGACTCTCCCATGGTCAGTTGTCACCAAAAGCCTCTGTGTGCTTGTTGGGGATTTGTTGTCTGTATTGAGTGGTTACTATTAAAACCCTAGTTGGATCTGGGCTGAGGTCCACTCACTTGTTTGGAGAGTGCTGCTCTCTAGCACTGTGAGGCTTCTGTGAGGCAGGGGCTCTCAGCTCTCGGCTCTCAGCACAGGTCCACAGTTCTTACTTGCAGATTTTATGCTGCGATCTCAGGCATTCCTCGCAATTCATGTTGGTGGATGATGAGTGGGCAGTCATGTGTGTCTCCCCAGTTATTCCAGGTTATTTACTAGTCTTTTGGTCATTTATGAATTGTTCCAGGGGGGACTAACAGTCTTCCACGCCTTTCTATGCCACCATCTTAGCTCTTGGAAGAGTAATTTTAAATCAGCAGTAGGGGTACATCAGAAGGTGGTGTTTTCTTCTACTTTTTTCCCCTCTGGAGCTGGCTTAACTTGCAAATGGTGAATCCAAGGCTTAATACCTTTGCAGTTTGAGAGAAGAGTGAGTGATTAGCAACACAATGTAAGGTCCATCCCACTTGGGGGTAGGTTGATCTTCAGGGTGTTTATTCTTCCATGTTTTCAATAACACTTAATAACACTTGTTCTCCTGGCTCATAAGGATGTAAGGCTGTATCCAGCACAGGGAAAGCCTTGATTGCAAAGTCATCTTCACCCAGATGTGCCTCATGTCTGTCTGCAGCAGGCTCCTTCACCTCCACCCTCCAGTCTCGGTCCTCCCGGAAAATTCCTGGGCAGCTGCTAGTCACAGAGCCAAGGGGTCCAGGAGAGCCCGGCAGCCAAAGAGACAAAGATCAGGGCTGCACTAAAGGCAGTGGGAGGTCCCTTTTTGGTCACCAGGACAAGTGGCAGCGGTTGAGTGGAACCCGGGCCAGGGCAGACAGGCAGCCTAGAGGGTTGGAGGCAGAGGATGCCAAACCCTCAAGGCAGCTATTTCTGGCCAGGGTCCCTGTGGCCAGCTCAGTTCCCGCTGGCCCTCTCCGCTGTAGGACAAGAGGCCCTGAGCTGAGGGCACCCTCACGCAGGTGGGATAGTGAGTACTGGGAGTGGCTCTTCTTACCTGTCTGCCAGCTGGGGAGGGGCTGGAGAAGGCTTTGCAGGCCACAGGTGCAGGCGAGGCCGGGAGGCTAGCGCTGCTGCAGCTACTGCTGCTGCTCGCACTCGAGGCCGAGGCCCGGGGGCCGCGATGGCCCAGAACCCAGGGGCATGAGGAGGCGCTGCTTCTCCTCCTGAATGATCCTCTGGTGCTCATTCCACCCTGCTGCAGCTCAGCATGCTGCCCTGCCTCATCCGCCTGGTACAGTCCAGTGGCCACTCCCATGGAACAACCCGGGGTCTCGCGCACCAGGTCCGACAGTGGATGGCTCCACGGGGTTGACGGCAGCGGCCCCATGGGTTTGGGGGTGCAGAGGGCGCAAGCTCCTGGTGCGGGGGGAAGGGGCTGCCCAGCACTTAGCAGCTGCCCTCCGCCTCCGGCCTGTCGCTGTGCGCCCCTGAGGGGTTTGCTCCGCCTCCCGACTTCTACTGCCACGCACAGAGCCTCCGCCACGCGGGGTAGCGCCGCGGAAGCCGAGGCCAAGGAGGTCGCCGCCTGCTGGGCGCCCCGAGCATCACGGCGCACGAACGCCGCGGTCAGGCCCCCTCAGAGCTGGCGGTCTCGGCTCCCGCCCCCTCCTCCTCCGGCGCCGGGTCCGCCCCGGCTGGGTCAAGTCCCGGACTCCGCCGCCGCGGGGCTCTGTTCGCAGCTCCCCGCTCTCCCTGGCGTCGCTTCGGACCCGGTGCCGCCAAGTGCCCGTTACCCCGGGCTGCAGCAGCGACGGGCGCCCCAGATGCCTCAGATTAGTTTTTAACTAAATCTCTCTCTCTTTTTTTTTTTTTTTTTTGGTCCAGAATCCTCCAGATCCCATGTCAGTGCTCCTTGTGGCTGTGACAGTTTCTCAAGCTTTCTTTGGTTTTGACGCCATCGACACTTTGAGGTGTACGGAGCAGGTTTTGGAGGATGACCCTCTGCTGGGTTCAAGTGATGTTTTCCTCATGATTAAAATGGAATTATACATCTCTGGGGAGGAAGAGCACAAAGCTAAAGTACTATTTCCATCACGTAATATTTAGGGTCCCTCTTATCAAAGTGCCTTACCACTGTTGATGTGGACCTTGATCACTTAGCTGAGGTTTGTCAGGTTCACCACCGTAAACTTACTTTTCTTCCCACATTTTCACTTCATCTGGAAGGATGTCACTTTGCACAGGCCACATGTGAGCAGAGAGTTAAGTTCCACGTCCTTTGGGGTGGAGTATCTCCATGAATTATTTGCAAAGTTTCTGTGATGGAGATTTGTTGATGCTCCTTCATTTATTCACTCAATCATTTATTTATATCTTTAGGGGCTCCTGGATATTTATTTTATGCCTTGTGTTATAATCTAATGCTACTTTATTTTCCCACTCAAATTGATCTAGATTTAGCCATTGGGAGCCCTTCCAGTGGTTTTCTATTTCCCTCCCACACACCTGTCATTCTTTTATTTCTGTTGACATTTGTTTTCAGTATTTTCTTACTTTCTGGCACTATAGGACACCCTAGTCTGATTTTGTATATTTTTTGCCCCACTGTTACAATCAGCCATGTCTCCAAGGATCCCTCGTTCCTTTTTTTTTTTTCCTAAGGTAAAAATTCAGTTTATTCATCTGTTTATGACACAGTACATGAGAGGCTAAGTGTTTCACATCATAGATTTCACTTCCAACTCCTTGGAATGTTCATTCTTTGGCTAAAAGGAGAGACTCAGCGGGAAAGCCAGGCAATGTTTAGGCCACTAAAATAAGGTAGGGGGACCAATGCTGATACCCTCCTCACTGGGATGAGCACAAGAGGCTATTAGTTGCAGGCTGATTTTCTAGAACTGTTAGCTGGAAGCACGGGGGGCACCGCGTCTGGATGCTTGTGCCATCTCGGGCTTCAGTTGTCTCCGCCACACAGGTACATCGGTGCTTGCTGGTGGTTGCCCTCGGTGTCTGGCTGGATGTAGTAATACAGGGACTTGCCGTACTTTCTCTTGGATTCAGACCTAATTTTCAACATGTCCACTTCACTGCGGGAGACATGATCCTAATCAGGACCTAGTGACCAGTCCCCTTGCCCTTCATGGAGTCGTACAGCCGATGAGCAGAATACAGAGGCTTGTTCTGAATACACTGGACCAGGTTCAGGAAAGCATTTTCCAGGTCACCTTTGACCTCCTTCTTGATGCTCTCCAACATGTCATAAGGGCTATAGCTCTTGTACCTTTCAAATACTTTCTGGAGGTGGCACACGCTCTGCTCAGTCATGATGCTAATCCACTTGGGAACATCAGTTCCTTTCCTCTTCACTCCAGCATCATAGAGATCCCGGGCATCTTGGTCAATCACTTCATAATCAATGCAGAGCCATCCTCTGCCTGTCTACCCTTTGCAAGGGCAACCATCAGTTTGTGGAAGTCACCAGATGTGTCAGGAATAATGTCCTTCTCCAGGTTGGTCTTGTACATCTCTTTGTAGACTCTGTTAATTTCCTGCAGCTCCTGGTGGGTCCTAGAGCAGATGGTCTCAATGAGGGAGTCCTCATCCATCCCCAGACACTTCATGGAGGCTCTCAGCTCCGAAGCATCATACTGAGCAGGTGTTTTCAACAGGCCCCAAATCACCGCCTCCAGGTGGCCGGATACGGCAGGCTTCATTGAGGATGCAATTTCATTTTTGGTCCTTCTCTGGTAAGTGAAGGCAATATCCTGTCTGTTGCTACGGTTGGTCAAGATGTTGACGATGGTGACGTCATCCACACCTTTGGTCCTGATGGCTGTTTCAATGTTCAGAGCATCCCGTTCAGCATCAAAGTTGGTGTACGCTTTGACTGACCCATATGCACTTGGGGGTGTAGAGCGATCACCTTGAAGCTGAGCTTGCACAGAATTTCATGAATGCTAGACATTTTGAAAGAAGCTGGGCCGGGAAGTGAGAGCAGCAAGCGTCCCCAGATGCCGAGCCTGGTTCCTTTTATTGGAGGATAATATTAGAAACCAAAATATTGGCACTAGAATATCTTTGCTTCTAAGTTCTCCCATCACACAGAAGATACATGTGCATATCTAACCATGTCCTGTAGACACACATACCTATAAGTATTTCAATAGGGAACAATCTTTGTCCATATTAAGCTGAACAGGAGTTCATACCAAAGTCTCCTACTGAAGTCTATTCCACATGGGTCATTTTGTACTATAGAATGAATAAGGAGGTATTATTTCTGCTTCAGTTTTCTGAAAGAGATTATGGAGAATTGGAAACATTTCTTTCTTAAATGTTTTCTATAATTCATCAGTAAAAGTGCTAGACTTTATAATTTCTGTTTTGGAAGGTTATTAATTATTGATTTAATAGGTATAGGGCTATTCAGATGAGATATTTCACCTTGCGTGAATGAGTTTTGGTAGTTTGTGTCTTTAAGGACTTTATTCCGTTTCATCGCCTTTATGAAATTGAAATTTGTGGGTATAGAGTTGTTTGTACTATGCCTTCATTATTCCTTTAATGTCCATTTTCTCTTTCATTTTGATACTGGTTATTTTGGGTCTTCTGGCTTTCTTTTTTGAGAAGTTTAGATAGAGGTTTATCAATTTTATTTATCTTTAAAAAATAGCTTTCAGATACATTATTTTATCCATAAATTCCTGTTTTCACTTTCATGGATTTTTGATATAATTTTTGTTAATTCTTTTCATCTGTTATCTTAGGTTTTTATTTTCCTTTTTTTCTGCTTTCCTGGGGTGAAAGTTTTGGTTACTGGTTCTAGATATGTTTTTTAATAACATACATGTTTAAGGCTATATATTTCCTTCTGACCACTGCTTCAGCTACATCTCACAGATTTTCATAATTTGTAATTTCATGTACGTCAAAATATTTTTAATTGCTTTTGAGACTTCTTGACCAATGTGTTAAAGAGGACTGTTGTTTCATTTCTAAATGTTTGAGAATTTACAGCTATTGCATGGGTTATTGATTTCTAGGTTAATTCCATGGTGAACTGAGAATGTATTTTGCATGATTGTTATCTATTCTTTTAAACTGGTTAAGGTGTGTTTTATGGTGCAGAATTTGGTCTATCTTGGTGTTTGGTTTTATTTTTTATTACTGATTATTTAAATTCTACTTTAGTCCTATTTTAACTGTTATCTAATAATTCCATAAGTGGGATTTTTTAAAACATTTCAATTATAGTTTAGATCAGAACTTTGATTCAAGTATTACAAAAAATGCTAAATATAACTTTTGTTTTCTTTTTATATTAATATTTTAATTGAAGTCATAGCATATGGCTAATTCATTTTTAAATTTTGGAATATATTGGTGTTTCTTTTTTGGTCTAACATATAGGTATTTTCTATACATATTGATGAGTAAGTAAAGTAGTATCTTGTCAGTATTCAGGAAATAGCATTTCTTATATAGCTTTTAAATGTGAATTAATGATTACTATTTAGATCTTCCATATATCTATTTATATTTTGCTATTTGATCTATCATAGGCTTTCTATGACTTTAATTTGCATGCAATTGATATTATGATTCTTGCTTTAATTTTCACATATTTATTTTAAACTTTGTGGTAAATTTTGTTTATAGTATGGTTTGATGCTCTTTATGATCCAATCATGGATTTTGTTCAATTTAATATTTATGCTCATTGTAAATAACAAATTATACTGAATATTTTTACATTTAATGACACCAGAGACACATATTCTTAGATTTTGCCTTCTAAGGATAAAAGCACAATTATATTTTGCATGTGTCTTTTATGCTTCTAATATTGCTTTATATTATGCATTTATATATTTTTGTGCTAGTTTTTGCTTTTATGATTCTTTTCTTGTTTCTTTTGAATAATGATAATCTGTTTTTAGTTAATCTAATGGCCACATTCATAAATTTATTTAATTGGCTTTTTAGCTTTTTCTTAGATTATAACTGAAGTTACTGACTCCTACTGTGTTTAAATATGAAATTAGCAAACTAAATCCCTCTATCATCCTCATTTCTCTCTACTACCTGATTTGAATTGACTATATTCTTATTCTTATTTCTTTTTGTACCATTAAAATATATTTATAGTTCTACTTTGTCATAGTTTATAGTATTTAAATTCTTTTCCAGAAACCTATTCCTCATACATGCATAATCTTAGATCTGCATTTCACTGGGTTTGATGCTGGAACAGGACTTCCTCATGCCGGTTGCCTGGGTAGGTTTGGTTAAACTCCCCTTCCCTATAGAATTATCAAATACTTTAAGATGCTTAAAGGAAAAAAAATTGACATTTGAGAATATTTCTTTTTCAATGGGTGACTTCAGTGTACATTGATATTTCTCTCTTCTGAGGAATAAAAAATCTACCAGAAGGCAGACAAGTGTCTGATTGCTTGATTTGTGGCCTTTTTACTTTGAATCAGTACCAACAGTTCATTCGTCATTCATTTGGGGACTTTTGTGAAAAGTTGACAAATTGAGAAGAGTAGCATACATGACAGAATTTTATCAAACTGGAGCAATACTACCAGGACTGAGCACAGAAATTCTGAGCATTGGCTGCTCCCTCGCCTGCTTGAGCAACATTATAAAATCATTACGATACTGATGGTTTGCTGAGCAATTATGGATCAGACATAGATAATATATATGAATTATCAGAAATCCTCAGAGTTACCAAGGCAGGTATCTCAAGCCCAATAGATGAGGAAGAGAAAAATAATTTAAGTACATTTGTAAACATGGATGAAGTTAATAGACTTAGAATTCAATAAGGTTTTGGACTTTGAGTACAGAGTTGATAATATTTCCACCATAGTGGTTGCTAAGATCAACTTCCCTCCAAGGATAGCCTCTTCATCAGAATGACAAGGAAACCAATGTTTACCTGTTTTTAAGTAAGGAGTCTGAAAACCTGAATGTTTCCAAAAGCAGGATGTAGAGTGTTATAATTCCTGTGAAGCTAAAGAATGTAAATCCCTTTAGATACATGTCCTAAAATGAATAAAAATACTTATAAAAAGCAAAAATGCAGGTTGGCAGAGAAACTCTTAATTAAAAAATCACAACCTTGTACAGCATTCAAGACAAACTTCAAAGGTTGTAAAAAAATTATTTTCCTTCTTAAAAATTAATGTCACTTTAAAGTATATTCAGAGTTCTAATTTCAAAGGTTAGTACAGCAAATAAATATATTTTCTCTGATTCAATATGTATTAAAAAATGCTTATACTGAAAACCTTTAATATTTTTGAAAGTTAATTTTGTCCAGTGTAGTTCCTGATTTCCTGAGCTGTTACAGTCATGTATAAGTAACGAAATCCATTGAAAACACAAAATATAGAGATTTCACTTTTAACTCTACTACAGAAAAAATGCTAGGTTTTTGAAGAAAGTATCAAATCATACCCAAGATTTTAAAAAAAGTATTTAAATCTTACTTTAGGAAGAAAATTACAGACTGCAAGGTGGAAATTCAGGAAGATCTAGAAAGAAAGGAAGTATTTGTTGAGCTTCTTTACACATATACACTGACCCCACTGTAACAATATTGGAAATTAAGTACTTATTAATCTATGTGTTTGGATTTAGTATACTTTATTTTAATAGCTAAACATATTTTTAACCAGAACAATGTGCTCTAATATGAGAAGGTGCTAATCATAAAAGCATATATAAATGCATTTGTACATCCCTAAGTTGTCCAAACTATAGAAAGAAACAAGGTGCTTATGACTAAATATAGCAACTCTAATCTCTAATTTGATAAAGTGTGCCAGGATTTATCAATGCATCAATTATCTGTTGCTGAATAACCAAAATAAACAGACAAACCTCATTAACTTAAGATGGCTACCATTTTATCTGCCCATGATTCTGTGGTTCGGTGACTGGGTTGGGATGATTTGGTCAGTTCTTTCCTGGTCAGCCTGGAGACACTCATGTAACTGTGGTCATCTGGGAAATGGACTTAAGCTAGATGGTCCATAATGGCTCTGCTCACATGTCTGTAGTCACGTGATGGATGTCATCTTACCATCTACTCCCCAAGTGATCTATTGCTCTTAGGAGGCTACCACAGATTTTGTCGCACCATATTACCATGCTCCAGGCAGGGAGAGTGGCATAAATAAGTCTTTTTGAGGCAAAGTTTCAGAAGTCCCATAATACCACTTCTGGTGCATTCTATGGGTCAGAACAAGCCATAATACCAGGGTCCAAGGGTGGAAATATAGACTCCAAATCATGATGGAAGGATGGAAGGATTATTTTTGTCATCTTTGCAAACAATATACCAAAATCAGTACATGATGAGAGTTAATTGTATATGTTATGCTCTTGGCCAGTTGTTCCAGATTTCCAAAATAGGCTTTGGAAAATCCAGGAAAAGTTATTTTAAATAAATATAAATAGCATCAAATAGTCCAAATCTGACCACAAAGGCAACAATCTTTGTTATAAAGATCTCAAAACTAAGTAATCAAAGAAACCAATAATGAAGATGATTTGATTAAATATACCACCCACGCACACACACACACACGCACACACACACATAATTTGTTAAGAACAAAAAGAGAACCCTGTATTAAATATGTGAAACTGTGACATTTAAGAAATATAATTTTAGATCGTTAATATTATGAGGAAAGCTCTTAATATTTATTAATCACACCAAGTCTTTCTAGAAAACCTCCCATAGCTCGACACCCTAGTAAAAGCCTGTACCTTCATTGTTGGATATTACAGACCTGCAGAGGTTAAGTCCACTGGGGACATCCTCCCAGTCTCCAGGCTCCACCACTGCATGGATTTGCCATTTTTTTCTAAATCAGGCACCAAGAGGAAATATGATGCTTTGGTAAGCTCATCTAGATACACCCAGGGAGAAACCACCTGAACAAAGATAGCCTGGGCATTCATTGCCTTGTCAAGAAAAGGCCTTCTCATCCAGCATTTTAACAATAATTAATCACGATACTAACCTTGATGCTTGCCAAGTTTATGCTCCCAATGAGATAGTGCAAAACACACAACCTGTGAATTATTTATACTTCCATATGGAGGCTTGTTCCAATACTTTCTCAGTAATTCCTAAACATTTGCAATTAATGCAAAAACGTAGATCACTGGTTAAGTTCCATTTTAAATTCAAGGAGAAAACTGACAAGCAAACAGAATGACACATACTACCACAAAAGCCAACACAAAAAGCTATGGCTCTCACGCTCAGAATTTATGTGACAGTCTTAATGAAAGAACTGCACACATTTGGAAAGTGTTTTCTGCTATAGTCTCTTCCTTGAGATTGCTTTCATTTGTATGGAATATTCATTTTACCCTTGTTTCTTTGTATTTTATTGTTTCTTCTCCCTGTCAAGTTCAAGTCTGTAAGGAAGGAGAGAAGCTTTACTCCTGTAATTTCTTCCTTGAGTCTTCCGTTGAGGCTGAGATTTATTAGAGGACAGTCAGATAACATTTTAGATTAAAAAGTACCTTGCTAAGGTAACCTTTCTGTCTGTAGTGGCTGAAATTTACTAAAACCTTTGACAGTGCAAAACTATGTGTTATTGTGAATCAAATAAATGATGCAATAGGATATTTTATAAACCAGTATATATATGTGTGTGTATATATATGTATGCGTGTGTGTGTGTGTGTGTGTCTATACGTATGTGTATGCGCATGTGTATATATATGCATATGTATCAGACAGCAGGTGTTGTATTTAAATGTACCCATTATATATAAATGGCCTAATATTCAACAATCTATAACCCTGTACTCTGCAGAATAGTTACACTGGGTTTTTATTTCTATGAACACCTTTTCCTGCCACCACAAATTATTTGCTAAACTATTCCTCTTCCCAAAGCTTTCTTCGCCTTTTTTATCATCTACTTAACTATCTACTATGACATATTTCAAGAGGAACAAACTAACGATATGCGTAGTTTATTTTCCTGAGTTGGATGCACTGTGGAAGGGGAGAGAAATTAAATAAGGTGAACAAATAAAACTTTCAACATTGTCAATGCTCTCTGAGCCTCTTGATCCACCTGGAGCTACCCACAACAAGGGAGCCTCCCACTATTTTCTTAATTCTCAAAGCACCACTTCATCCCTTAATTTGTTTTCCAAATCATCATTATAATCAAATCTAAACAGCAATGTTTTCTAATTTTTTCCTGGGTTAAAATCTTTAACATTCTTCACTATTTTAAAATTTCTCATAAATACATATAATCTTCTGTTACACGCACCTCCAATCTGTTGATCTATTTAAAATTGCACCTAGGCAAACTCTGTCCTGTTTTATTTTCATCCTACGTGTTAATCATCATCAAACTTACAATTTAATTGATTGTCTTATTAATTTAAAGCTCCCTCTCACTGTCTAGTATATTAGTATAATTTCCTGTTCTGTTTATGGTGTAATAACCTAGTGCCTACTGTCATATAGTAAATACTTACAGTATATTTAGTTTTGATTGATGCATCTCAAAAGCAATGGACTGTGGTTGAGGAGAAAGAAAAAAAAAACAAGAAGTAAAGTCATGCATTGTGCATTTAGACTAAGGTTATGATAATTATGAGTCTTTAAACAAAGACATTTAGAAAGCAGAAGATATACCTGGTCTTGTTCTAGATGAATGTAGGCTCTGGGCATTGTTCACTTGGCTCATGATCCATGTTGACAAAGTTCAAGTGCTAAGCAGTCGAGAAATAGCAGTGGTCAATGGAAGATTAAGAATCAGAAAGGGTCAATGAAACCAGTTGATGCAAATGAGCAGCATCATTAAACACTAGCTGCTTGGATATAAAATAAAGCAGACAACATTCTGTTAGCTATTTCAGGAAGGGAACAAGCCCTTATTGCTCAACTCTTCAGCAGGTCAGTCTCTCAAGACATGTTCAGTTTCTCAAGGAGATATTGTCCTTGACCTTCTTGTTAACATGTTCACCCATCCCGTGCACAAACTAGAAAGTAAGAGACAACCTGATGACTCTGCATCCCTTTATACTCTTTTCCAACCTATCACAATGCTCTAATAAATTTAACTCCAAACTACATAATTAATTAAATACTCTACCACATATTTACTCACAATACTGTAATATAAGCTATCTACATTAGATACATACATGTACATTACAAGGCATCTATTTGTGACTTGAGAACATATGAATCCTTATTATATCTATTTGTGGCTACTGAAGTTGCTTATTCATATATTTACTTTGGCCTACCATGATTATTTGTTTACATCAAGTTAAGTACATTTATTGGAATGCCCATCTGATTATGCAGATCATTAGCTTCAACATTTTAATTAATTTTAATGCTCTTAGAATTAAAACAAAATAAGATAAAAAAAAATGACAATACCTGCTTATAAGATAATTTTAACTGTCAGTTTTATTCCATGCCAAACTCCATCCCTGCATTCTAAATTAGAGCTGCACTGGCCTTCTTTTCTTTCTTTCCTTCCAGCACAAAATATCTGTTTGTGATATGTCCTCCTCTGGGAATGTTCCCATACTTTTTTCCCACCTAGTTAATAGCCTTTTTCTTTTCATACGTCAGGTAAATCATGATCCCCTAGAGTTTCTGGTTTCTTATACTACACATATCATCCATTCATAACTCTTAGCAGAGTCACAATTCTTCATGTATTTTAGATTATTTAATTAATGGCAGTTTTGTTGAGCTATATATTAATTTATTTCTGTTCACATTTATATCCCCAGTGCCTAAAACTTAATAAGTTATTAATCGAATGAATGTATGAATGAAATCATCTATTTATTCCTGGATCTCTATTGACATAGTCTCCAGGTACTTTATTTATTTGTTCCTCCATCTAATCAGAGTTGTGTTCTCTTAAAATCCTTGGATTTCCTTAAATCAAGCATCACTCATTCAACTTCCTCATCCTTTGGGAGAGGGATTAAGCTTAACAAAAAGGCATTCTTTTTATTGGGACATATGTAATTTCTGGATTTGGGGGTATGTTTTTGACTGTCACTTTACGTCACGGTGCCTGGCAATTTCCAGTTAAAACTGAAGATCCTACCCATGGTAGATGCCAGAGCCTCGCCCCCTTGTCCAGCTGGGCCATGCACTCAGCAGAGTCCAGGCAAGAAGGCTCCTGTGTTTACATGGCACATGGCATCTACTTATCCCATCTACTTATATCACTAAATGGTAGTCTTGCAGCTGCTTCCACAAATGGCACCTCTTATTGCAGCAGCTCCAGCCACAGCCTTCTACCTTCACACTCCCCAACACATACCTCTTAGGTGAAAAATACTGACCTCAATCATCTTTAGATGACAGGAACTCCCTCCCTTCCATTCAAGTCACTGCTACAACTTTCCCCAAAACATTCTTTCAACCTCTCTGGCTCAATGCTTTTATACACTCAAGCTGCTGATCAGCTAAGTGCCTTAAGAACAGCTTGGGATGCCCCATTTGAAAGATCCCCCTTGGTGGTAGAGCACCTCGTTTGTAAATATGGAAGGATGCAAATACTCTTACTTTCTTTCCAGCCCATTAGAAACTCAGCTGCAGATTTCCATTTAACATCCTCCTAAATACACACCTACACTTGTGCATGCACATATACCCAGCAGTGTAGAACCAAAAAAGTTGTTTTTTTTCTGATTTTAAGCTTTGCTACAGCATTATAGTGTATTTTTTTAAAATCTAATGATAGAAAGTAATCTGGATATATTCAAATTTTTCCCAATAAAAAATAAGTGTTTTTTCCCCCAAGAGATTTGGATTTGATGTACCTTAAAGTCCTTTAAACACAGGAGAAGTGTAGAAGTTAAAGAGTGTACATAAGAGCAATTTAAAGATGTGATGTGTTATTAGCTTAAAAGAAAAAAAAAACAGTTTATGGAGAGGAAGTGTCTTCAATTTCTCCCAAATTTCTAAATGGCTCTAAATTCAATATTTTATTTTCAACTTACACTATCAAAGGAATAATAAATGCTGGCTCTATTTTAAAATGTAATAAGAATTTACAGGGAGATGGAGTTCTAAATGCTTTTAAAAGTAAGTGGAAAGTGAGAACTGCAACAGTCAGTTGCCTACCTGCTTGAAAGTGTATGTTGAATGATTACGTTCATTATACAATTTTGTTCCCAGTGGATTTTAAGATGATAGAAAAAGTTTGAATTTTGACTATAGTCTCTTTCCACTACCCCACCCCCCAACTTTAGGTCAGTGCATTTACTGTACATAAAATTTTTAAAAAAAGTCTATTACCTACAGCATAACTAAAAGAACAAAAAAGTTACCTTCTCTTTGTTTTACTTTGTTTTGTATTTTTTAATTTTTGTTTTTAATAAGTCATTTCCTTGACAAATATGGAACCAAAATCATGATTAAACACTAGAAGTGAACTTGCCCATTCCATTATAAATCAAATTCCTCTTCCGTAAACATGATCAATGAAACAAAATTCTTCCAGAAGTGTCCCATGATATTCAGCATTCTTCCATGTTTATATTGGGTGACCCACTGTTTAATGGAAAGTATTGAGGATATTATAGAGTCACAATTAGGCTGCAAACCAATATCATTTCTCTCTCTGTGAATCAGGTAATGTAGGTTGGCTTCTCAGGAAAGGGGAATCAGATTAGAGGGCCGGAGTTGACAAATCACAAAAGGTGGTCGGGTGTCAAGGTTGTTTTCTATCCATTGGCAGTGTTACTATGTGAGCATGATGCATAGACTGATTCAGTAGAGACTGCTAACAAGCTCCCATTATTCATTCCCTGCTTTGCCCATTTGGTGATAGAGCCACTCCCTCCTCCTGAGTTTCAGCTGGTACATGGCTCTCCAGTGGGGTCATGTGAGACCCCATTGGTGGACCTTCCTTGCAGCTGGTGCAGCTGTGCAGACATGGAGCATGAGAAAAACTATGTGCATCTTAGATCACATGCATGTTTATAAGAATGCTGTTTCTCACTGATATCTCTTTTCTCATCACTGTGGCTGGGATGCAAAAGTAGTAGATGGAAAACTTGCCTCAGAAATGATGGATAGGACAACATGAGAAAAACCTTGGGGAATGGAAGTGTAAAAAATTAAATTTTATGTTTCTGGAAAATTGTACCATCCTTGAACCTCCCAAATATTTCCTAGTTTATAATATAAGTGAAATAAACCTCTGTACTATTTGAGCTGCTCTTTGGATAGGGGTGGGGGTAGTTCTTTCTTGCAACATCTTAGCTGTACCCTATTTGATAAAGTGGAATCATGGAATTTACAGTTCAATAGAGAATACTATTATATATATTCAATAGAGAATACTATTGTATATTAAAAACAGACACACACACATATATTTTTCCAATAAAATCTAAGGTCCCGGGACAAACTAAGGTGTTGGCTCAATTTTCTATTTCCTTGACTTTTAAATAAATAAGGCTCAATTATTGTATCCTCATTTGTGGGAAGTCCCAACTTCTTCACCGAGAGTTTAGTGACTCTTGGTTAGTTTATGTTCTTATAAGCAGTTCAATTATGTCTGACTGAAATTACTTAAATGTAAAACTCATTTGATGCTCACTATCAAATGCTGACTTGTGCCTTCAGCTCTATGCTCAACTGTATGTGAAAATTAACTGCTTCTTATCATGATTTATCTCAAAAAGGAACATGCCATTGAGTTTGATAAGCCAGCATTGCTAAAGGTGTAGTGAGACTGAAGAGTTTTATTTCACAGCAATGCAAGCATTAGATGACCAGCCATTACACTCCTGGGAAATTTTCACCATTAACTTTGTTCTGGGGATACTCTGTACAACTATATATAATTTTTTCACCTTTTAAATTCAATTTTATTGAGATATATTCACAAACCATACCATCATGCACAGTGTATAATCAGTTGTTCACAGTGTCATCATCACATAGTTTTGCATTCATCACCACAATCAATTTTTGAACATTTTCGTTACCACTCACAAAAAAGAGTAAGAATAAAAATTAAAGTAAAAAAGAACACCCAAAACATCCCATATCCCCCACCCCTCCCTATTATTCATTTGCTTTTTGTCCTCATACACTGGATAAAGGGAGTGGGAGCCACAAGGTTTTCACAATCCCACAGTCACACAGTGTAAGCTATATAGTTATACAGTCATCTTTAAGAAAAAAGGGTACTGGGTTGCAGTTCAAGTTAATGCACTTTTTTTCCTTTTTAATTTTTATTGGGATTGTTCAGATACCATACAATTATCCAAAGATCCAAAGTGTACAGTCACTTGCCCCTGGGTACCCTCATACAGCTGTGCATCCATCACCACACTTAATTTTTGTTCAATTTTTAGAAACTTTTCATTACTCCAGACAAGAAATAAAGTGAAAGATGAAAAAAGAAAAAAAGAAAAGGAAACTCGAATCCTCCCCTATCCCTAACCAACCCCCCTCAATTGTTGACTTGTAGTGTTGGTATAGTACATTTGTTACTGTTTTTGCAAGAATGTTGAAATACTACTAACTGTAGTACATAGTTTGCAATAGGTATATATTTCTTCCCTATATGCCCCTCTATTATTAACTTCTAATTGTATTGTCATACATTTGTTCTGGTTCATGGAAGTGATTTCTAGTATTTGTACAGTTGATCATGGACATTGCCCACCATAGGATTCAGTTTTATACATTCCCATCTTTTGACCTCCAACTTTCCTTCTGGTGACATATATGACTCTGAGCTTCCCCTTTCCACCACATTCACGCACCATTCAGCACTGTTAGTTATTCTCACATCTTGCTACTGACATGTCTGTTCATTTCCAAACATTTAAGTCCAACCTAGTTGAACATTCTGCTCATCCTAAGCAACCGCTTCCCATTTTTAAGCCTTATCCTATATCTTGGTACCTTGTATTTCATGTCTATGAGTTTACATATTATTATTAGTTCCTATCAGTGAGACCCTGCAGTAATTGTCCTTATGTGTCCGGCTTATTTCACTCAGTATATTGCCCTCGAGGTTTTGTCATCAACACATTTTTTTTTTTTTATATGGTTTTGTTCACTCACCATACATTCCATCCTAAGTAAATAATCGATGGTTCTCTATAAGGTCATATATTTATATGTTCACCACCTTCACCACTATCTATATAAGGGCATCTACATTTCTTCCACAAGGCAGGAGGGAGAGTCAAAGAAGGTAGAGAGGCAAAAGAAAGAGGAAAAGAAAAATGACAGCTAGGAAGCAGCAGAAGGAAAAATAACCTTAAATGAAAGTAGCGTAAAGAATCAAACAATACCACCAATGTCAAATGTCTAACATGCCTCCCCTATCCCCCCCCTCTTATCTGCATTCACCTTGGTATATCACCTTTGTTGCATTAAAGGATGCATAATACAATGATTCTATTAGTTACAGTCTCTAGTTTATGTTGATTGCATCCCTCCCCCAATGCCTGCCCATTTTTAATACCTTGTAAGGTTGACATTTGCTTGTTCTCCCTTGTAAAAGAACATATTTGTACATTTTATCACAATTGTTGAACACTCTGGATTTCACCAAGTTACACAGTCCCATTCTTTATCTTTCCTCCTTTCTTCTGGTGTCTCACATGCTTCCCACCTTCCTCTCTCAGCTGTATTCATAGCTATCTTTGTTCAGTGTACTTACATTGCTGTGCTACCATCTCCCAAAATTGTGTTCCAAACCATGCACTCCTGTCTTCTATCACCCTGTAGTGCTCCCTTTAGTATTTCCTGTAGGGCAGGTGTCTTGTTCACAAAATCTCTCATTGTCTGTTTGTTGGAAAATATTTTGAGCTCTCCCTCATATTTGAAGGACAGCTTTGCTGGATATAGGATTCTTGGTTGGTGGTTTTTCTCTTTCAGTATCTTAAATGTATCACACCACTTCCTTCTTGCCTCCATGGTTTCTGCTGAGAGATCCACACATAGTCTTATTAAGCTTCCTTTGTATGTAATGGATCGCTTTTCTCTTGCTGCTTTCAGGATTCTCTCTTTGTCTTTGACATTTGGTAATCTGATTATGAAGTGTCTCGGCGTAGGCCTATTCAGATCTCTTCCGTTTGGAGTATGCTGTGCTTCTTGGATCTGTAATTTTATGTCTTTCATAAGAGATGGGAAATTGTCATTAATTATTTCCTCTATTATTGCTTCTGCCCCTTTTCCCTTCTCTTCTCCTTCTGGGACACCAATGATACGTACATTATGGTACTTTGTTTCATCCTTGAGTTCCCAGAGATGTTGCTCATATTTTTTCATTCTTTTCTCCATCTGCTCCTTTGCGTGTATGCTTTCAGGTGTTTTGTTCTCCAGTTCCTGAGTGTTTTCTTCTGCCCCTTGAGATCTGCTGTTGTATGTTTCCATTGTGTCTTTCATCTCTTGTGTTGTGCCTTTCATTTCCATAGATTCTACTAGTTGTTTTTTTGAACTATCGATTTCTGCCTTATGTATGCCCAGTGTTTTCTTTACAGCCTCTATCTCTTTTGCAATATCTTCTCTAAACTTTTTGAATTGATTTAGCATTAGTTGTTTAAATTTCTGTATCTCAGTTGAAGTGTACATTTGTTTCTTTGACTGGGCCATAACTTTGTTTTTCTTATTGTAGGTTGTAATTTTCTGTTGTCTAGGCATGGTTTCCTTGCTTATCCAAATCAGGTTTTCCCAGACCAGAACAGGCTCAGGTTCCAGAGGGAAGAAATATTCAGTATCTGGTTTCCCTGAGGGTGTGTCTTAGAAAATTGCTCCACCCTGTGATGCCTCAGGTCACTGTGCTTTTCTGCCCAGCAGGTGATGCCTGTTAGCCTATAATTCTTGACTAGTGTAAGGATGTATGGCCTTGTTCCCCCAGGCTCTGGGGTCTGGTTCTGAATGGAAAGGACCCCACCCTTTTCCTCTTAGAGAAGATAGACCCCCTAGGGGTAGGTCATTGGTGTTTCAATGGTCTCTCTTTCTGCTTGTGCTGTCTCCACCCTTCTCTGAGTCACAGCCCTGGAAACTGAAAATGACTGGGGCTTTCTCCACCAAACCAAAAAAGAAACAGATAGTCCCCTTCAGACCTAGTCCAAGGCAACCCTCTGGCTCTCCCAGGGAAGTCATCACCCAAAGCCTCTGTCTGTTTTTTGGGGATTTGTACCTGTAGTGAGCAGTTCACACTCGCTGCTTAAAACCCCAGTTGGAGCTCAGCTGAGCTATATTCGCTTGCTGGGAGAGAGCTTCTCTCTGGCACCACAAGGCTTTGCAGCTTGGGCTATGGGGGAGGGGGTTTTGTGACTTGGATCCACAGGTTTTACTTACAGATTTTATGCTCTGATCTTGGTAATTCCTCCCAATTCAGGTTGGTATATGATGAGTGGACGGTCTCGTTTGTCCCCCCAAGTTATTTTGGATTATTTACTAGTTGTTTCTGGTTTTTTTTAGTTGTTCCAGGGGGACTACTTAGCTTCCACTCCTCTCTATGCTGCCATCTTGCCCCGTACAACTATATTTTGCAAAGCTTTCTTCACATTGCTTGTGACTCTATGTAGCCTAAGCAAAGCTCACTAAGGTCCAGTCCCTAAGAAGACAGCCTATGAAATCAGATTCTGGGTTCAGAATCTGAACCTTTTTTTTACACTACCTGGAAGCTGTGTGGCTTACTGTCATTTTTCTTTTGTTTTGTTGTTTTCAAAAATATTAATAAAAAGTATGCATTCCTATTGGATTATTATGAGTATAAAATATGATAAACTGGAAGAATTTATCAGCATGCCTCAGATAAATTTTACCTATCATCTATTTATCTATCCATCATGTATCTTTCAGCTGTCATCTCTCTTTCTATATTTAGTCCTCTTTCTATATACTTTTTTTGCTCAAAAGTGACCCTAATTATTAGCTTTTGCTTTAAACTGATCGTAAGTAAATAAACCTTATTTCATAAGTGACTTAAAAATAGGATAATTTTATTCCTTCTCTTAAGTCTTCAATCTAAGTTTATTTCTGAACTCTGTAAGAAATTGTGCTGGGGTAAGAAATAAATGTCCTGCTGGGGAAGTCATAGGCACACCTAGCAGCTATCTCCAAGCCCTTGCCTACCCCACCTCTGTTTATATTGTGGGCAGATGTTTCAAAATGCTTCCACTCTACCCCCTGGGGGAGAGGTTAGGTCTAATGAAAGGGCCTGACCTGACCTTAAACTGGAAACCAGCAAGCAGCTCTAGCTGCCATCAGGGTGGGAACTCGCAGTGACAGTCCTGCTCACTTGGGTTGTATAAATGCCCCCTCCTCAGGCTGCACAGATTTCTCTCTTGCTGATGCAAAGTGGGGCCCGTGGAGCTGCCGTCCACTGACCCTGATGCCAGCACTTGTCCTCCCCGTGGAACTGCTCACAATTGTGTCCCTTTCCCTACTCTTCTGGACTCTCTGTGCTGTGTAAGTAATAAAGTGGTCATTTGCTGAAAGCTCCTGTAGTGCCTGAGCCTTTGCCCCCACTGCGTACCATGTAGCAACTCACTCCACATACACGATACGGAACAACAGCAGATCAGAGAATCAAGGATCCAGGGCAGTATAAAGGAATACAACCACCAAATATCCATGCTTAACTGGACACGCATAAAATAAAGTCAGAGTCCTCAGACTTTCTAGAGTCATTTGGCAATTTTCATTGATTTCACAAATTTCTTAATTCACCAAAAAGCATTGTGAGATAAACTATCTTCAAAGCTAAATTTTCCCATGTATTGGAGTGACTGGATAGAATTAACATTGGGGGGTGGGTAATTTCAGTCCTAATATGTGTCATAAATTAAGGATTGACTGGTATCACCTGGAGAGAATCCACTCCTATAAACATGCTTCTGTCCAATGGTTTATAAAATTTGGGAATTTTTTTTTCCAAAAACATGTCAAGAGATCATGGACCATTTATCACCGTTACATGTGCACATGGTATGTGTGTGTATCCATCCAAGTGCACCGACAGGTCTGAATGTCATAAAACATGAACTGAACTTTCAAGCTGTGTAGGGAAGCCTCCGCCTAGGGTCTGGGCACACTGATGTCCTCCGAGCCACTTGGTTAAGGTGCTGCCAGCAGAAAGTGACGCACAGCGGATGCCAGAGGAGCAAGGGCCACCATGTACCCGCTTGTCCCAGTACAGCTACTCCCGGCCTTAACCCCAGCCCACGCCACCTTCCACCCCTGCTAGGACCACCTTTCCCCGTGTAGAACACCTACATGCACACAGAACAGGGGCCGCTGGATTTCTCAACACTGCTGAAGGTGTGATCCTTAAGTGTCAGGGATCCTAGGGGCTCCCACACCTCTCACATCCACCGATGCATACGTCTGCGGTAAGAGAATACCTGATTGCGTTACAAATCTTCTCAAGTTCCAGGTGGATGAGTGCTAAAAGTTTGCTCTGTGTAGCCACAGGATAGGGGCCACGTTGGCCAAAGTGTGAGTGTAAAGTAGGTCTGAGAAACTCAAGAGAATCCATAATTGATTTGAATTAAAAGAATGAGTCAGTGGGCCTTCATTTAAGGTAAGTAAGCACTGTGTTATGGTAGTTCCATTGACTCAACATTTCACTGTGGTTTTCAGCAGTGTATGGATGTTCAAGAAATATTTCTTGACTAACTATGTTCCTAGAAAACTATTTTGAATCACATTTAATTCTGCCACATGTCTTTAAACATAGCAAGACCAAAATAAAAAAAAAAAGAGAGAGAGAGAGAGAATTCACCTTGGTGATATATATCTATTTCTCTTTATGATTGTTGGAACCTGAAAATATGTGCAGGAAATTAAAATATCTTAATGTCATTGAGAACTTTAGGAAAGTAATTATTTTTGTCTAAACCTTATTCTTATTTCATCTAAACAATGGGGAAGGCAACTAATTTTCACTAAGTGCTTCCTAAATGTCAGGCACTAAAAATGTACAAATTACAAGTAGAAATTATAGGAGTATGGAGACATGAAAAACGACATTAAGTATGTTTTCTAAAACAGTTAAGACTTTTTGTGTCAGAACTCAGAAACTAGAATTCAATATTTTACTTGGGAAAACATGATAAGAATGTGTAAACATCATTTTAATGTAGAAGATTAATAGACCTAATAGGGATTCTGGCATTGAAAACTATGAGAAAAACAACATCTTCATCTGTGTTAGTCTAAATGTGTGGGTTGACATCTTGTCACTCTCAAATGCTCCTTAAATTTAGTGTGTCCAGAATCAAGGTATGATTTGATCTCTGGAAAAGGCCTACCATGCCATTCTGGCAATTGCATATGTCAGAGAGCTAGTAATGCTATTTATAAGTCCCTCTTTTCATCACCTTGCCCTATCTTCTCCATGGCCAAATCCTATTGGTTTTGCCTCCTAAACATCTTGATCCCCCAAATTTCCACATCTCCTCTACCCTTCATACAGTCCCTGTTACTCTTGTATTGTTCATTTTTGTCTATATGTTTTCACTCTCTCACCCTTTCAAAGAAGTCTACATATAATAGCCTTCCGCATTTTTCTGAATCATTTATCTAGTTGTGTCTCCTGCTGCTTTAACTCAGTTAATAGAATCCTAACACTCTGAGGTTAGTGACATGGTCTAGAAGTTCCTGCATGATCTCACTCCTACTTAACTCTCCTTATTTATATCACCAAATATTTGTTTTCTTTCCAACTATACTGACATCCTTTCTCTGCCTCATACTCACCATGCTTCCCTTCAAGCTCAAAACCCAGAGCCACTCACATGTACAAACCTCTTCAAAAATCTTGGGATAAGGGGACCATCATCTTCCCATGAGCATATATTTTGTACAGAAAACTATACTTCAGTTGAAATCAGTTAAGATTAAAACATCTTCATTTCACTATGCTTGTTTTGAATTGTATTGAAATGGCCACAAACATCTTATGAATCTAGATAAAAGGTACTGGCTTCGGTAACATGCCATTTGACTCTAGTTTGGAAAAACATTTTGGGGAGTTCAATGAAACAAGTGAGAAATTATAGACTTCTGATTTAAAAGAATAGGAAGGGGAATTTTCAATAGTTTTAGATTGTGCTGGTTTGAGTCTATTATGTCCCCCAGAAAAGCCATGTTCTTTAATGCGGTGTTGTGAGGACAGACTTATTAGGCTGTTGATTAGGGTTGGATGTTTGATTAGGTTGTCTCCATGGCGATATGACCCACCCAACGGTAGGTGAGACCTTTTGATTAGCTCATTTCCAAGGAGGTGTGACTCCACCCATGCAGTGATTAGTTCACTGGAGTCCTTTAAGAGAGCTCACAGAGAGAAGGAGCTCAGAGAAGCTGCCAGAGACATTTTGGAGAGAAGCTAAGAGTTGAAACAGACCCAGATGCTTGTTTATGCAGACAGGAAGACATTTGGAGAAGCTAAGTTTGCCCTGGAGAAGCTAAGAGAGAACTCCCAGATGCTTAGAGAGAAATGCCGAGGATAACTAAGCAGGGGTCTGAGAGAAGCTAAGAGAGACAGAAGCCAAGAGACATTTTGGTGAAAGCCATTTTGAAACACAACCTGGGATCAAAGTTGCAGCAGACACCAGCCACGCATCTTCCCAGCCGACAAAGGTGTTCAGGACACCATCAGCCTTCCTTCAGTGACAGTATCCTCTTGCTGATGCCTTAGTTTGGACACTTTCTACGGCCTTAGAACTGTAAATTTGTAACTTAATATATCCCCTTTATAAAAGCCGATCCATTTCTGGTATTTTACATAACACCAGCCCCAGCAAACCAGAACTTAGATTTACTTATTAAATTATTTAAAAGAAAATTAATTTAAAACTCGATTTATAAAACATATCAAAAAATGAGCAACAAAATCAAATAATACTATTTTTTCATTGAGAACCAGATTATTACAAGAACAACAATTCAATAAAGGAAATAAATGGATTTCAGATGTAAATAGTACTCAAAATAGGCCACTTAACACAGATATTGATATTTTGATACTTTGCTGACAAGTTGGTTAATGAATTTTGTCAATGCTAGAAGTGTTTTGTATTAGTTTTATTGGTTTTAATTTTAATTAACACAAAACATTTTTAGCATTGACAATTGATCAATTTCATCAGAAGCTAGAATTCCCTCTGTATATTATTTAAGGGATGGCTTATGACAGCATCAAAAGTGTTGTTTGAAATGACCACAGAGAAAACTCTCAATGTATGATCGCTTAAATATTTTCCAGTGCCCTTCTTCCTAAGGATCTAGCTTTTGAAATATGCCTCCCTATTTCTCAAAACCCTAAAAAGCACATTAGTGCAGGTGTTCCAAAATGATCCTCAAAGTATGCATATGACAGAGAATTCCAGTTGGTCATTGAATTTCAAAACAGAGTTACGAAATCAGAGATTGCTGTAATCAGAAAGTTCTTGATTAAATAAATACCCTGATTTATGTTAATCAGCATTAGACAAAATACTCAAGTATCTTTCCTGCCCTCAAATAAACCCTGTTTATATTTAGGCACCAAAATGTTTTGGGGAGAGAAAAGGTAAAAATCTGTTTTTATTTGGCTCAAAAGATATTACAACAATTTAATTTTAGTTTTGGCAAAACATGCAATATTCAAACACTCATTAAAAAAGTTCAATTGATTTGATAATATTTTTTAGCTTGATTGCCTATTAAATGGAATTAATTGGTAGGTGTGGGAATGGTAATCTAACAGTTAGGCAACATTACTGGAACATGTATTTTTAAATATAAATTTTGGCTATTAAAATATAGTATGCAGGAATCTATATTGATAATATTATTTTTCCTTTCAGAACATACAATATGATTAAAACATGAATTTAAAAGTCTGTTTTTTTAATCTGCTACGATAATGCTTTGTGAGGTTTTCTCGTTGATGACTTTACCTCTAGTTTTTCTTTTCAGCATGACAGAAATTTGTATTGACATCCAGGATATGGAAAATTATCAGCTTTAAAATGATACTAGATTTTGATTTAACACAAGGAAATAACATGCTATTTTTCCTCTCAGAATATTAAATGTAGACTAATTAATTTGGGGGAAAAGAATATGTAACTTAAGCTAAACCCAGGTTCCTAAAAGCAAGTAAACATGAAATTATATTCCATATCTTTATATATATATAATATATTAGAATTTTGTATAAATGGTATACAGGCACATCAGTTGGCTTTCCACAAGTCTGGAAAGCTGAGCTTGTCCTCTGAGAGCTAAATTATGATGTCAGCAAATGAAGGATCTAAACAGAAATACACAAATTAGATTAAAATGACAGAAAGAAGCCCGGAGTAGCAATATTGGGAAAGAATATCAATCATAAAAAGAAGCACAGAAAAAGGGATGCAATTTTTGGCATTCTCCATACTTCCTCTTTGGGAGAAGATGTGACTCTGGACACACTTATACAGTGTGAATAATATCATCTTGTTGTGTAGACATATCCCAACTGAACACCTACTGTCCCCATCCCCATCAAACTCACGTCACTTACACTTTTCTTAGATAACGGGAACCTGGTTGTTCCAGTTCACATCAACAAGCCTGGAGTCCCTTTGACTTCTTGATTTCACTTACACTCTACATCCAAATTTCATTATGACTGGACAATGAAAATAGAGCAAGAATATGTTATTTTTTCTTTGTAAAAGTTCATTTAATTGTTACATTAGTGATTGCAAAGTTCTTTATTGACTAATACAAATTATTTTTTTTTACCAATTCCCAAATAATGAATTAATAATGAATAATGAAATTTAGGATATTTTCACATCCCTTTCAAAACCCTAGCAGGTTTTGCTTTACTGGCATCATTCAGTTTAATTATTCATATGATAAAACCCCACAAGACCTCACTACAATTGCTTTGTAGATCAAATAACATTTACATTTATCCATATATTTACTTTTCACTTTATTCTTCAATTCTTTCTGTAGTACTATTTTGCCCATATTCTATCTGGATTTCATGTTAAGCTTGCTAGGCAATTTGTGCTAAAAAAACAGATCAGAAGCCTCAGGGGCTTAATCCAAAATATAATATTTCTTACTCACTGGAGCCCACAGCAGGTCCAGCATCTCCCTCAAGCAATGACTCTTGGATCCAGGCTAATTCCATCCTATGCTTCCACCGTCTCAACATGTAGCCTCCAAAATTACCACAGCGAGGGACAAAGTTAAAGGGAGAAGTCATACCCATTGTCTACGCCTCCATTTGGAAGTTACATGAGGCACTTTTGCTTAAAACCTATTGAGCAGAACTAGTCCTTCCCCTGCCCAACTGCAAAGGGGCTGGGAAAGGAGGAAGAGCAAGTGGATATTCTGTGGCTAGTAAATGTTTCTACCTTTGAGGTAGCCCCTTTGTTCTCTTCTTCCCAAATAGAGCACATGCAACCTGTATTGGTTTTCTATTGCTGTGTATCAAATTACCCCCAAACCTAACCTAGTAGTTTAAAGCAGTAACCACTTGCTACTTTGCACAGCTTCTGATGGTTCGTAATCTGAGAGTAGTTTTGCTGGTGGTTCTGGTCAGGGTCTTTGATGGGACTGCATCTAATTGGAGCCAACATCATCTGAATGCTTGATGGGCTACAGGATCCTCTTCCAAGTTCAGAGGTATCGCTATTGGCAGTAGACCTCAGTTCCACCTGGGATTATATGTTTCTTAAAGAATCCCACCTCCCCTTTTGTGTGTGTGTATATATACATATATATATATGTATATGTATGCATAACAATTGATAAAAACAAATTAACAAATAAACCTTTCAGTTTATTTTTTTTTCCTGAAAACATCTGTTTCTGTTTCATTTTTGGAGGATAGTTTTGCTAGATACAGAAGCAATTTGAAAGTGAATTTTATTCTGCCACTCAATTTTTTTCCTCTTTCTTAGATCACTTCACTTCTGCTGTGAAGTCAGTTTCAGCCTTATTCTTCTCTTTAGGAGGAAATGTTTCTTTTACTCTGGCTGCTTTTATTATGTTCTCTTGGTCTTTAGTTTTTAGTAGTTTAATTATTACATTCCTAGATGTTTTTTGTTTGTTTGTGTGTTGCTTGGTATTTATTCTTGTTTGGTACCTCTGATCTACTGACAGATGTCCTTTATCAGTTTCAAAAATCTCTCAGTTATCCTTTTTTCCCCTCACCTACTGATTCATCCAAAACACATTTTAGAACCTTGGATCCTGTGCCACGAACGCTCTTTTTTGAATTTTCTATTCTTCTTTCACCTTTTGTTTCTATTGTAAATGAGCTTTTGACCAGTATTCTAGTCTTTTCATTTTGCATTTTTGCTTCATCTAATCTATGTTTTATTTCCAAGTATTGTGATTTTCAGTGTTGAATTTATATTTGATTCTTTTAGCTTATAGATTCTAGTTATTTGAGGTAATTCTTAATCTTTAAATTTTTCCTTCCTTTCTCTTCCTCTTTCTCTAATTTTATTTAATATGTTAAACATAGTTATTTAAATGACCTCCTATGCTTACTTAGTATATGGTCTCTTTCTACCCTCTGCTGACCCTTACCATGCCTAACATATTCTTGGCATGACAAAGGACGGGACAACAGAACCAAAATGAAAAGAAGCTCCATATGAAATGCTCTTTCTTGAGAGAATTCCCCTGGGTAGATTTAGGCCCTTCATGGCCAAAATTCAGTCTGGAATTCAGCTTAGTCCTACCTTGTTTGCAGTTATGTTAGATTTAGTTAGATTCAGTCTAGCTTATTTTTTGCCCATATCCCATAGTTTTCTTGTATTGTCCAACTAGATGAATTATATGTCTGTGGGACCCCCTTGCTAGTAGATTTTTGGATCCTCAGCAACACTGCAGAAAATCTAATTTTACTTTTCGTAGATTTATTATTGTTATAATAATAATAACCATTCATCTTCATATTACTTGACAGGGAAATCAGCAGTATGTGCATGCCATACTTGTCTTTTATTTCATTTGAGAATAATGGCAAACTATTGGTCAAAAACTCGAAGAATGAAAACTAGGAAATAAGTAAATAATTAAAATATTTTAAAAATATAAGTCAAAGTTCATTAAAATGATGTGTTGGTGTAGGACATTTCAAGGAATATGAAAAAATAAATATCCAAAAAGGAACACTGTTGGTACCAGATCCCCAAATATTCTAAAAAAATTTAATATTGCTTTAATGCATGAATGATCTAAAAGAAAGATAAATCCTCAGAGACCAACCATTTTAAGAAACAGTGATGACAAGACTTTTGAAAGGAGCCCTAAGACACAGATGTGAATCAACATTAATAAAGAAACTTTAGAATCAGAGAACAAAGCATTTTAAATATTGGAATTATCAGCAATGCATTACAGTAGAGCCATTCAATATCTGTAAAGAAATGTAAGAGACTATGACAAGTTTTGCTAAGAAAGAAGAGACTAACAAAACCGATGTGAAGTTTTGAACATGAAACAATATGGAACTTTAAAAAATTTTCTAAATATAAAATAAAGTTATAAATTAAATAAATTAATGTTTGATCAGAAATAGCAGAAAAATAATTAGTAACCTGGCAAACAGATCTTTAAAAGTTCTCCAGATATACCTATAAAATATTAAGAAAAAATTGCTGTCAACTTTAAGTTGTCCACCTACCAAGTCATCTTTCAAGAAACTGGAACAAGTAAATAAATTCAGATAAGAAATATAAGCATAATAAATGAATCTACATCTAGTTGTTCCTCATTAAGAAACTTCTAAAGGAAGTACATCAGAAAAAAGGAGAATAAGCTAAGTGAAAATTCTGAGTTACAAGAAAAATAAGGATCAAATAAAGCAAAAATCATGAAAGAAAAGCTAAATAAATATAGATGGTATAAAGCAATAATGATCTGGAATACTGAACAAAAATCACATCTTCCTTGGGAGAAAATCAAGGTAAGGTAAGGTAAGTTGCTATTAAACTGTTGACTTATTTCTCCTAATAATTTAATTATAATAAGCCTTTATAGAAATGCAAAAATCATGGGTGTTAGCTCAATGAGTCACCTCAAGTGAACATCCCTATATGACAACCTCTACGACACATAGTAGGTCTAGCAGGACTAGGTCAACTAATATAACATGACCAGATGACCATTACCCTGCAGCCCCCTTTTTATACCTTCTAATCATGATCTCTTCTTTTTCCCAAAAGGTAACCACTACCTTAGCCAAAACTTGGAATTGTTTACCTTTTGATATCAACCATTGTAGCATGTGTCTACAGTGGCGTATAACTTGAGAATTCCTGGTGACTATCTGGTGAAGTACTTTGCTATATATTTATTTGAACACATGGCTACTTATTATGGAGGTGGAGAAGGCATGTGCAAGTTTCTTGCCCATTTTTATTGGAATGTCTTATTTTTTCTTATTGATTTGTTGACGCTCTTTATATATTTTGGAGAAGAGTCCTTTGTCAGTTATCTGTGTGGCAAATATCTTCTCTCAATTTGTAGCTTACACATTTTTCCTTATTCATATCATGCATTTTCATTCTAATTATCAAGCTTTTCTTTTACTGTTTATAATTTTTAATTTTTATTTAGGAAATCCTTACATATTACAAGTTAATGAAGATAGTCTCCTATGTTTTTTCTAGAATATTTATTATTTTACTTTCATATTTAAATAAAAATTTTATCCAGAACTGATTTTTGGCTGTGGTTTTCGATCAGTTTCAATTTGCATTTTTCCACTTGGATTGTTAACTGAATCTTCCCCATTTGTTGAAAGGACAATCCTTTTCTGACAATTTTGAAGGGCCAACTTTCATATCAAACAATTATACATACCTTTATGGATCTCTATTCCACTCCATGTTTCCATATATTTATTCATTTACAAATACAATTTAAAACACCTATATCTGTTTAAAGAAATTATGATATTCTGGGGAGAGAGACTTCACAAATATTTCTTTTCATGTATGTTTTGGCTCCTCTGAGTCCAATAAATCTAGATTCATCTTGTCAGTTGAGAAAAGAACACACAAAATTTTTTGAGATCTTGATTTGGATGACACAGATTCCATAGATTGATTTGTGGAGAAATAACATTTTTACAATAGTGAGTCTCCTCATAAATAAGCATGCTGAATATACCTTCAAATATTTAGGTCTTCCTTAATTGGTCCCAATATTTTATCATTTTCTGAGTGGACATCCTGTCATAATTGTTATCATTTGCTTATATTCCTAAATTGAGAATGACAATATTGTGTTTATAATTTTTGCAACTAAGTTAGTGACTGAAATTGGCCCTCAGCTTCTTTCTTATATCGTGTCTGTCATGTTTTTGTATCAAGATTATGGCAGCCTCATAAAGTGAATAGCAAAATATTACTTCTTTTCATATCCTCTGGAATATTTTGTGGAAATTATGCTATGCATTCCTAAATTATTTGGTAGAATTTGATAGTGAATGAATTTATGCCTGGAGATTTTACTGTTGGAAGTTTTAATTCTGCAGATACAAGTATCATACCATATATAAAACTTTAATGGGTTTATTTCTTCCTTGCTAAGTGTTGATAAGCTTTTTTACTTCCAGAAATTTCCAGATAGTCAGAAAGAATAGATGTAAATTGTGATATATTTATACAATGGAATACTGCACAACAATAAAAATGATACACTGAGCTAGAGAAGCACTCTTTATCACAGAGTCCATCCTGAGAGCTTCCATTGCTATGGAGTAAAGACCAGGCAACATTGACACCTGGAAATAAAAAGAAGAATATACATTTGTGTATCCATTCATTTGTCGGTAGATACTGGGGTCACTTTCACCTTTAGGCTACTCTGAATAATGTTGCTATGAACATCAGTGTACAAATATCTGTTTGAGTCCCAGCTTTTAATTCTTTTGGATATATACCTAGAAGTGAGATTGCCAGGTCATATGGTAATTTTATGTTCAATTCTCTAAGATTTGCAGAACTGTTTTCCACAGTGGCAGTGCCATTTTATGATCTCACCAACAATGTACTAGAGTTCGATTTTCTCCACATCCCGGCCAGCACTTGTTAGTTAAGCCTCCATAGTGTGTATGAAGTAGTATCTCACTGTGGTTTTTATTTGCATTTGTCTGGTGGTTGATGATGTTGAGCATCTTATCATGTACTTATTGGCCATTTGTATAGACTCTTTGGAGAAATGTCTCTTCAAGTCATTTGCCCAGTTTTAAAAACTGGGCTGTATGTCTTTTTGTTGAGTTGTAACAGTTCTTTATATATTCTGGAAATAAATACAATGGAATATTTTTAGCCATAAAAATAAATGAAGTTTGGATACATGCTACAACATGGATGAAACTTGAAGATATCATCCTCAGTGCAATAACCAGACACAAAATGACAGATATGGTATGACTGTACGTATATGAAATACCTAGTTTAAGTAAATTCAAAGAGGTAGTAAATATATTACAAGTCACAAAGAGCCCAGGACATGGGGGATGGAGGTTGGGAATAGAGAGATATTGCTTAATGATACAGAGCTTCTGTTCAGGCTGATGAAAAAGTTTGGTAATGGATGGTGGTGATGGCAGAAAAACATTGTGAATTTAATTAATACCACAGAATTTTACACTTGAAAGGGGTTAAAATGGGAAATATTGAGTTGTCTATATGTCACCACAATAAATGTGTTTTGTTTCTTTGAATGAGAACAGTCCTTAATTCTAGAGAAGTATATTGATTGAGAAAGGGAACATGAGATCTTTCTGTGGTGATAGAAATTTTAGTATTTTGATACTAGGTTTGGTTACTTGGGGTACACATGTGAAAATATATTGAACTGCACACATGATTTGTATACTTTACACACATTATACCTCAGTGAAGATGTGGGTCAAAAGAAATGAACATGTATTTCATACAAGAGGGGCAAAGAAGGGCAATTAATAAAAGTATAAAATGACACTTAGCCACATTAATGACCTGGGAAATGCAAATTCAACCATAATGAAATTCAGGTTCACAGACACCAGATGGACACAATTGAAAAAGATGAAAAATAACATGTTATGATGAGGATGTGAAGTAACTGGAAAAATTAATCTTCATGGATCCTCTTCTCCTAGACAACTGTTTGACACTGTGTGAGAATCAGCACAATCACATTAGAAAATAAGTTATAATTAACCAGTAAATTTGAGGATGTAAATAACCCACCAAACCACACTTGCATTTTTAGATGTGAGCTCTAGAGAATTTGCTGCATCTGTGCACCAAGATGCAAGGACGAATTCCAGAGCCATATTGATGGTAGTAGTGAAGATGAAAATAATTATATGACAGTGGAAACATCTATTCTGATAAAGTAAAATAAGCGTATATATAGTGTATATATATATATTTACTTCTATATCTCTCTCTGAATACATAAGCTACATACATAATAGGGCAGATTATATGAGTTGATACATATATTCTGGTGTAGTCATAAATGTAATATGTGAGAAAAATTAAAATAAATGTTTATAAAATACATTTCTTGAAATAATATAAAATGAAAATAAGGTAAGAACATTTGTAGAATACAATTTGTCTATGTGAAGATCAAGCCTTGCCAAACTAGAAAATATCTTACTGTGAAATACAATAAATATTCTGTAAAACTATAAGAAAAGCAAGCACATGACATGCAAAGAATTCAGGAAAGCAGATAAGATGAAATTGACAAGTGAACAGTTTAAGAACAATAATGAGAAGGTGAAGTAATGACTCTTGTTTTGTAAGAAAGAAGATAATCTAGTGTGTTCAATCACCCAGAATAGGAGGAAAGGAGAGTTTAAAGTGGTATTTTCAAGAGGAATTAGTGCCTGTGTGTATTAAGTTATTCCACTGCCAAGGAGAAGGTTCTGGCTGGTTTTGTTGTTATCGCCGTTGTCACTAATAGTTTAGTTACATTGGTGGTCTGTGTAGATTAAAGAGAGAGATTTCAGGAAAGTGTTAGAAATAGGGATACTGTGGACAAGGTTTCTTCACATTGAAGTGTGAATGTGAAAGTAAAAATAGGGACACAGCCATTAATGGTTAAACTATGAAGACTGGAGGAGACAGTAGATTAAGGAAGGATCACTTCATCTGCTGTTTAGGATGAGGGAGGGAATGATGAATTGACAGAGGAAGAAAAATCTACAAGCTTTGTGAGAAAGAATGATTAAATCAGCATTTTGAGGTGCTTTCATTTTGCCCTATTGAACATCAGTCATCTTGTACAAACTATGCAATTTTGTGCTTTATATTCTTTAAAGATTAAAAATGATAGAATAACTCTGGTCAAAAAGCATAATCAATAATCATAGGACACACATGGAAAGAATGAGTAAAATACAGTGAAAGTGAAAGTTGCTTTAATAACATCTTAAGATAGTTATCAATAGCTTTCTAGTTATCAAATGCAATGTTCATTTGAAGTAGACTGAGTAATTTTTTTCATATTAGTAATTACTTTGTTATTTGAATTTAGCACTGCAGGGTCATATGAAACTGTAACTGTAAATATAGCTAATAAAATCCTTCCAGGAGCCATGGTTGCTATATTTATTGTCATGAAAGTATATAACTGTGAAGGCTCCAGATTTTCTCTCTAAGTGGGACTTCAGGGAGGCCAGCAGGATGGGGAGGGGAAGGCGAGGACTTGCTTTGATTCTCTATTCTTACAGCCCTCATATTTGATTGACTTTAATGGCATCTTTATTTTTACTGACTGGGGAAGAAACTGATGGAAATTGTGGGTATCCATTTGGAAGCAATAGAAGCCCCTCAGAGACTTCTCTAGAATCATAGCATGTTCTCATTCAGTCACATTTTTAATTTCATGCTCAAGGAAGGAACGAGAAACAATAAATATGGGCTGTGTTTGCCATCTATATTAATCCTTGGAAGCCGCATGCTCTAATTTACTCTAATTAAATCAGGTATCTTTGTTAACAAACATCATATCATATATTGGAGGTATGGGGAAAATATGCCTGTGTCCCACTCTCAAGGAGATAATGATAAAAATCACCAAGATTGAGAGAACTTTTTGAAGGCTTATGATGTGCCAGAAACTTTTCTATAGTTTATCTGCAACCTTCCAGAAAATTTATTATGCACATCTTTCAGGTTAGGAAATAAATCCCCAAAAGTTGAATGAATTGCACAAAGCTAAATAGATAGCAAAATCCAAAATTGATATTAGACATCTATCTCTTTTATTCTTAATTTTTTTTTAATTTTTAGTTTTTTTAAAAACCTGGAAGTAGGGATTCACTGGGCACAAAGTCAAAATTCCTGATTCTCCCATTTGTTAATCATATAAATTTGAGCAAGCCAATTTTGGGGGCCATTTTCCCCATCGAATAAAATCAGACCAACATACCTGCACTATCTCTATCACTGAAATACCATATCATTTATGTGACAAGTGCTGTAAAATATTTAGCATAATCAGTATGGTATTGTGTGGGTACCAATTTGTCTAATTCTAGGGTTTGCCAACTAACACATGCTGTATATAACTTACACATCAGGAATTATCTGCTTGGATCATATAAAAAAAAAAAAAAATCAACTCACCAGAGGGGGATACAACAAGAATTTCAACTATCTGTATCTTGATTAAAATGGAACTTTGCTAATTTGCATAATGAATGGCTAAATGTACTTTCCCATGAGGAAATTGAGGGACTTGTTATTTGAAGTGATGGATGCTAGAAATGGATTCTCATTGGTAAATTTAGAACATTCAACACATACAGATTGGTAAAACTAGTTTAGGAACACTCCCCACTCTTGCTTGAACAGGATGAAATTGTCCACCAAAGCCTATCCTGTTCCCCTCTTAGGTGTGGTATCCAGAACTTGATCGCTATTCAGCACTGTGTCCAGACACTGGCTTAGAATTGGTTTCTGATTACATGACACCTTGAGAACATCACTGTGTCCTCTCTGCAGGGGCCTTCACATAGGGCATGATTAAAATACCTAAAAGGAC
Source organism: Choloepus didactylus (assembly GCF_015220235.1). Taxonomy (NCBI): domain Eukaryota; kingdom Metazoa; phylum Chordata; class Mammalia; order Pilosa; family Megalonychidae; genus Choloepus; species Choloepus didactylus. The sequence goes on from NW_023637574.1 coordinate 141,066, forward strand.
TGAAGGCTGGGAATCCTTGAACTATCGAATGGGCTGCATGAATTACTATCTGGTAATAAATGCATGTTTAATAAATACCTGTTACTATAGCAGAGTTTAACCTGAGGTTAACTTTAAAGCTCTTGTACCTCAAGCATCTTTGGGAACTACCATTACTGATTAAAAAAAACAAATCATTTAGGGCTTTTAGACTATTTGAGGACCCCGAAATACCTCTGGATATTACTGTTTGCAGGGGCAAAGACCTACTCATATTAGCATGGTCACAGATGCAGTGACCACAGATGACACCCTGGGCCCTGTGTGATGAGAAGTGGGAGGGAATAAAACAGGATCTGTGCTTTGTTAATCAATTAAAGTGTCCAAGCAATGAATATTATTATTATGTATAGCAACTTCCTGCAGGAGCTATCCTATTTTCCTCATTTTGCAGATGAGGATAAGGAGGTTAAATAATGTGAATGTGTTTGCCTTATTGGCAAGTGGCATAAGTAGGATTGAAACACAAAGGAGGCTGTCTCCAATGATCACACTTCCACAATTACTTTCACTCAAAGTTCTTCAGAAGTGGTGAGCTAACACTTCTAAACCCTCCTAAACCAGCCTCCACACTTGGTGTCACTGGATTTGAAGAATAACCAGTTTAGCTAGAAACTCTTAGGTCATTTGAGATTTTGAATTTGCAGTGTCTGAGAAACATCTGGAAGAAGAGCAAAAAGTTGAAAATGATATCAAAAGCTGTGCTCAGCATCTCATAAACAGTCAACTGGGATCAATTTCAAAAAGGAGGAAACTGCCCAGAATCTATAAGAGATAAGGACAAATGGTTAGCAAATGGAAACCCATCGAAACCAAGCTGTTGTTAGGACAAAGAGAAGTGGATCAGAGCGGGGAGACTGGCCAACTTGCGTTGGCAATCCAGGACAACTTGCCCACTGTAAGACCGTTTCCAGTGTGGGAATAGTGAAAGCATCCCACTGTAGAATTGTTGTGAAGCTTGAATGAGACGATGCATGTGAACTCAATAAGCATTACAGATGATGATGATGAAGATGGTGATGATGAGGTTTGACTTCTTTCCATGTTTGTGCAGGGAAATGAGAATCATCATGACGAAACAATGCTACGACACCCACTATATGCCAAAATCTACCCAGAATGGAAAAAAAAAAAAAAAAAATGTGGGTGGGCCCTTTATCTAGGAGAGAGCTTCAGAGAAGGTCAGCGGCACTTGCAGAGGGAGTAGATATAGACATAATTTTCTCATAATCCCTTCCTATTCTGAACATCTTCCACTGAAACAAAAAGCATTCTCTCTCTGCATTTGAATCACTCCCAGGATTAATGAATCACTCCTGTAGAGTCAAAAGTCCTCAGTTCAATTACCTTCCTCAAGGACTTATAGGTCAATTGCCTCTCCTTCTTCATAAATATCTAAGTCAAACAAAGACCATTTCTTGGAATTTAACTCTAAATATCTTCAGCAAGATTAAGAGTTTCACACAGAGCCTATGACTAATGACAACAATCCATTCTGAGCTCATTACACAAACCTGCATACAGAAAATGTATCCTTTTGGAAAAGAACAGTGAAGTGCCTTAGAAGACAGGTCCCTCAGGAGCTGTGCATAAACACGAGGAGATTTACAGAGACGTCAAGGAAGAAATAGAAAAGGTATGTGCCCTTTCACTGTATTTGTTGACGGTTTCTCATAATATAAACTACTCTGTTAGCAAAGGCTAATTGCAAGTCTTAGTCTCAAAAGCTAATTGCACGGTTTAGTCTCGAGGCACTCTGTGATTGATTGATCTGGATTGTTATTGGAAACAATGATACAGGGGGAGCTGGACTGCTTCTTTTCTTCTCTAATGGATTTCTCATCGAAATGCACGTCAAGGCGAGAACTGCAGACATGATGTGCAGTTGCTCAACTGAAATTGTGATAATTTGGAACACAGTGGAAACTCGCTTCATCAACAGATTTCTTTCTTTCCTGACAGACTGCATAAAGCATTCTTGGTTTGGGTTTGGGAAAACAGTGCCTTGAGTTATTCAAATGTGTTAACAGCAACACAGACCATCTGTGCTTTCTCGTGATCACTTGGAGCCTTCCTCTTAATCGAGAATGGTTCCTGGGCTAATAATGGAAATAATTAAAACAAGAAGGCAAAATTATTCAAAGAGATGAAATTAAACACATATCCTCTTATCATAGGGATTTATTGTTTTTTATTATATATGTGTTCCCTTCTCTGAATTATCCTTGGAAAGCTTTTATGCAATTTTTTTTCTTTTCTTTTATATCATGCAGCATATTCCCACTGTTGGCTTCAGAATTCTACCTCATCCTCACCTTCATTTACCCTCTCTTCCTCAACTCAGAGCATGACACTGAAAATGGGCCTGGAATTCTCTTCATGAGCTGCTTGCGAATCCCCAGGTCTGTCTCTTATGCCAAGCAGGTACAGTCCAGAGAAAGCAGTAAGCATCCCCTATTTGAAGTACCTACCTGCTTAGCCCCCCACTATGAGGCTGTGAAATGGAGGGTAGAGGTGGTTCCCCACTATGGAGGAATTAAAACTCTCACCACAACCCTTTTGTTTCCTATGGAGAGGAGGGTGTAGGGAATGTGGATGAAGACAGAAGTTTCCATCTAGCATTTCCCAAAGAAAGCAGACAAATATATGCACCAAGATAGGAATTTTTATCCTTTCTCTTTTATAACTACTCCTAGGTTTAATGGAAGTTATGGCGGCCTCCCTTGGAAATGTGTCTGGCAACATTCCTTGGAAAGCCTGTAAAACATGTTCAAGACCTTTCCTTAGTTACCCAAAGTTCTCCAATACATAGGTGTCTGAGGACTAGATTTGGTCCCAAGAACACGAGGTCAAAAAGTGAATTATCAGCATCTAAAAGGAACCTCAAATTTGATTACTTTGATTACTATGCACTAACTTCCACTCTTCAGGAGTCCAAAAATAAAGTTCTTCTTTCTTGTGCATGAAAGGACGGAATTATCCCATAGCCATTTTCTTCTCCTGAAGCTGAGGGATCTCATTGTTGAGTGTGCAGTTGCTTTCAGGAACAGCTGCAGCAGGGGTGTTTCCTTCATGTCACGGAATGGTTGCAACTTCCCTAGCTAGTACACTGCTACACAGCACCACCCCACAACCACAATATGTGAAATCTGCAAGCACAACACAGCTCCTTAGCAAACTCATCACACATTTCAGTCAAGAGCTATGCTTCTGTTTCCAGTCATGAACCAGAAGAGAGATTCAGAGTGATTTGTAGAAAGAAGCTTGATAGATATCACACACAAAAAAGATAATTTTCCTTTTTTCCAGTTTTATCATAATTCCAATCTACATGGGCTACTGGCCCACTAGGCATCTCCTGTGAATCTGAGCTCAATTAGGAGAAAACCCTATCAAAGTGTTTTCTGCTTCCTCACTTGTGTAACTTTGACCAGTATTTTGCCTTAACGGCAATATTAAGGCTGACTCTCATAGAGAGTAATGTCTGTCTGACAAAATTTCAAAATATGTAATCATTGCAATACTGGTCTCTGAGATTTATCCACTCCTTTTGAGGCCTATATTCTTGTCTACAAGGTTGAGTTTACTCTTGGGGTCTGACCATGACACTGCCTTCATTTTCACTTGAATGGATGTCTATATTTTCATGTTAAGCTAGCTAGGCTGTCTGTGCCAACAAAGGAACCAGAAATCTCAGGGATTTAACACAGCAAACAATATTTCTCACTCACTGGAGCCCACGGCAGGTCCAGCAGCTCCCTTAAGCAATGGCTCCTGGGTGCAGGCTGATTCCATCGTGTGCTTCTACAGACCGTCTCAACAGATAGCCTCCAAAATACCACAGCGAGGGACAAAGTTTTATGGAGAATTCAAAGCCACTGTCTATGCCTCCATTTGGAAGTTACATGAGGCACTTTTGCTTAAAACCTATTGAGCAGAACTAGTTCTTCTCCTGTCCAACTGTGAAGGGCCTGGAAAAGAGGGAGAGCAAATGGATAGTCAGAGCCTCTACTTTTGAGGCAACCCCTTTGCACGATTTCTCTCAAAAAGAGTGCATGCAACCTGTATTAGTTTTCTATTGCTGTGTAACAGATTAGCCCCAAACCCAGCCATTTAAAGCAGCAAACATTTGTTCCCTCATGCAGTTTCAATGGGTCTGGAATCTGGTTTGCTGGTGGTTCTGATCAGGGTCTCTGATGAGAATGTGGTCAAGCTGGGGGGACAGGAATCTGAATGCTTGACGGGGGCTACTGGTTTCTCTACCAAAATGACTCACACACATGGCTATTGGCAGTAGACCTCAGTTCCCTTCTGATTATTGGCAGGAGGCTTTAGTTCCACTCCAACATAAATCTCCCCATGGGTTGCATGAGTATCCAGTGTCTTCATGACACAAGAGTTGGCCTCTCCCAGAGGACATGATCTAAGACAGAACAAGGGAAAAGGCACATTGCCTTTTATGACCGGGTCTTGGAAGTGACACTGCATCACCTCTGCCAAGTTCTGTTTGTTAGAATCAAATCAGTAAGCACAGCCAACACTCAAACGGAAATGAATTCAGCTCCACCTCTTGTAGAGAGAAGTATCAAAAACTTTAAAACCACCAGAAAACTGCCCCCTACAAGGAACATAGTAGAAAGTCCAATGAAATCTCTGTATCCAGAATTTCAGGAACTCGGGGTGACAGGAAGACAACTCCACCACGTCAAAGATGACTGCTCTTGGTCCAGAGAATTAATAAAAAGACAAGCTTTTTGAAAACTCTTACCCACCCCCCACCCCCAACACACAATGTATAACAGGGGAAAATGGGGGACCATAAGAATTCTTAAATTCCCCTGATAAAGTAGTTTAAGGGCCTTCTACCTCGATGGTGGACTGTTCACTGATTATACCATGTTTCTCTTTTTTTGGACAGCTCTGTTCTCTTTTCTCTGTCATCTCCTGTTTCACCTTTCTTGGTGGGCCTTCCTTTTCCATCATCCTCCTTCTCCAATTCAGAAAAGCGCATAAATATATATATTTCCTTTTATAAGCCTTTAAATTTTCTCAATTCATTTTTCTGCTCATAGATTGTAGACCCAAGGGTCACTAACAGGCTCAAAAAATTTCCAGGATTTTTTTTTATATATATAAGGCTCTTGGTTTCTTTCTTTATCAAAATTCAGTTCTCTAAAAAACTCTGGGCTTTTGTCTGGCTTTTTATCTGACCTCTGGTCAATTTCATGTGCTAGTTACTGTAGCGGGAGTTTCTTTTAATTCATAGTTTCAAAGTCACTTTATTTATTTGCTTTCATCTATCCTCCCAACGACAGCCAGTCTCTCTCAGCTTAAAATGAGGTTCACATTCTCAGGAATAATAAATAAAAAGATGGTGTCTGAATCTTCTCTGGAAGTTATTACAGGATCACACACTCAATATCATGTTTTAACCTAAATCAATCTGGAGCTCCATTACTCAGAGTCTTTTTCAGAAACATCTCACATTAGTCTATGACCTAAAGTTATTGGCTTTCCCATTTTTAAATACCCTGAATTTTTGTGCTTTATTTAGTATATTTTATTCCTGCTTGTAGGTTAACCAGTTCTTTGCGGTACTCGTTTTTACTTCCATGTGTGTGGTACTTTACAAAAAGTTGCCAAAACCAATCAATATACACTCCTGACAGGACTATTTCCTCACCTCTTCCCACAGAGCAGCAAGCTTACATATACAGGATTCATGTCCCAACATATTGGAAGTGACAGTTTTAACAAATTCAAAAACTGCTGTTAAGATTTTGATAGACATTTTGAAAGGTATTTGTTGTTACAACATAATCTACCCTGGAATAATGCAGAATTGGTCCAAGAAGTCTCATGCTGCTTTTAAACATCCCAAAATATTTCTCCATAAATGTATAAAAATAGTTAAAAAGCATATTAAAAGATGTTTATCATTAGCCGTTAGAGAAATGCAAATCAAAATCACAATACGATACCACTGTACCCTCACTAGGATGGATATAACAAAAAATGGAAAATTCCAAGTATTGGCAAGGATGTGGAAAGATTAGAACCCTCATAAATTGCTGGTGGGAATGTAAAATAGCTCACCCATTATGGAATGCAGATTGGCAGTTCATCCAAAAGAATCACCACATGACCCAACATTTCTGCTTCTAGGTATAAACCCAAAAGAATTGAAAACTGGTATTCAAATAAACACAAGTACAGGCATGCTCATAGAAAAACTATTCATTAAAACCAAAAGACAGAATCAACCCAAATGTCCATCAACAGATTAATTGATAAACAAGATGTGATATATGTTTATAATAAGTATTTTTCATCCATAAAAGAGAACGAAATAGTAATACATGCTAAAACCTGCATGAACTCAGAAAATTTATTCTAAGTAAAGGAAAGAAACCAGATGCAAAAGTAACATTTCATATGACTCTATGTACATCAAATATTGCAAAATATGTAAAACCATAGAGACAGAAAGCAGATCAGTGGTTTCCAGGAGCTGAGAAGGGGATGGAAAGGGGAATAGCTCCTTTAAGGAGCACAGGGTTTAATTTTGGGGTGATAAAATACTTGGAACTTGACAGACATGATGGTTGCACAAAATTGTGAATGTACTAAATGCCACCGAACTGGCCATTTTAAACACTTAATTTTATGTTACATGAATTTCACTCCATTAAAAATAATTTTGAATAAAAAATATATGGCACTAGCTTAGTAGTCATGTTAGTGATAGCAATATAATTAAAATTAAAATTAGTGATAGAGAAGATGGGATTACAGTTTATATCTGAAAAGGCAGCCCAGCTACACTAAAATTTTATATATGACAACTCCTGCTTCCATGGGAAACTTTTTTTTTAACTTTAATTTTCAAAATTAGCATGATGAAATGGATTCACTAAACATGGGTCAGATGCCCATCTTGGATCAATCATTAGTTGGGCAGTAACGAGTCAGTACAGGAGATGAATTAGAACAGGGATCAGAGACTCTCCGAGTGCGGCAGAGGAAGGTAAGGCAACTGCACCGGGCACTACTCTGTGATTCCTATATGGGTGGGGGAGCGAGGGGCGATTAAAAGAAATGAGAAGAGGATGGAGAAATTGTCTGGAAAAATTGTGTAGGATTGTGGAAGACAATTAATAAACGTATATTCAACATGTACTTACAAAGTTTTTAGGGTAAAATTTCAAAAGCATTGTGGTCTTAGAAAAAAATAACAGAAAAGTATAAGCATTAGAGAAGATACTAATAGAAATATATTATTAGTATCATTACACAGTGATTACTAGAACCCTATCTCTTAGAAATTAACCTAGGTGTTTTCTGAATTTTTTAATGCATTTTATTTTACTCTATTTTATTTTATTCATAATTTTCTTTTCTTTTTCTTTTGTCTTTTTTCTCCTCTTCTTTTTTATGCAGCAGTAATGGAAATGTCCACATATAGACTGTGGTGGTGAATGCATAACTATGTGATTATACAGGAACCACTGATTGTTTACTTGGGGTTGAATGCTTAAAAAATAAACACAGGGGTGCAAGAGCTGGAGAAAATGTGGAGAGAGGGATGTGCCTATTCACTGCTGGTGGGGAAGGAGAATGGTGCAGCTCATCTGGGGGGCAGTGTACTGGTTCCATAGGAAGCTAAGTATGGGGTTGCCATATGGTCCTGCCACACTGTTATTCAGTATATACTTGGAAGAACTGAGAGCAGGGGACACGAATGGACATTTGCACACTGCTTTTTATGGCAGCAGCATTCACGATTGGCAATGGATGGATGTGGCTTAAGGGTACGTCAACTGATGAATGGAATGGTGAACTGTGGTGTATACATACAATGGAAATTGAGTGGCTGCAAGAAGAAATGAAGTTGTGAGGTATGCAACCCGGTGAATGGATCTTGAGGACAGTATGTTTTGTGAAACAAGCCAGAAATGAAAAGACAAATTTATGATTCTTCACTAATAAGACTAACTATAAAGTGCAAATTCTGAGAATTGAATCAGAAAATATACATTATCAGGTGAAGGCTTATTGCAATGGTTCCTAGATTGTAAGCTCTTAACAGCAGTTACGTCTATTCCTGATTTGCAATGGTTATTTCCATGTTCTGAGATGCTGAGCTCTTGTGTATAACCTGGTCAGTCCCTGGAACTTCAGCTATCTGTGTCACACCTGAAACTCAGGGCCAGAGTCTGGCAGCTATGAATGGCAACATTACCCCCTATAGAAAATGTCAAAGAGTCTGCAAAAGAGATCAGGCTTCATTTAGAGATAAGAACAAAATGGCCTTGGTTAGGACAAAGGAATTTAAAGCAGACTAAAGGACAGAGGATGGTATTGACTGCATTTTAAAAGTTCAACTTCTGTGTGAGACCAAAGGTAGACATGATTATTTGGTGGAAAATCTTTATTTTCTGTAGCACACTATAAAATTTAACTTATATTGTCATTTAATTCAAACACCATAATTACACGGAAACTTGAATAGGGTATGAGATCTGGTTGGCTTATACAGATTAGTGAGTGGCCTCACTACATCCCAGAGTAATTAGGGCAGAAGATAAAGAAGTATTTGAAAAGCCCCCTTGAGGGACTGGGGAAAAATGTGGAAATATTAAATTTACCCACCTGGGGAATTCCTTACATTCTCAAAAACTTTGGGGACTACCAATTTAGTACGCTGAGACCTTGATTTTGGAGCTTACTGTTTTGAAGACTGCTACTGTAAAGGAGATGCTGAGTCTACTTATAATTGTGCCTAAGAATCACCCCCAAAAGGGGGAAGTGGACTGAAACAAAATCAAGTTTCAGTTGCTGAGAGACTTCAAATGGAGTCTAGAGGTCATTCTGGAGGTTACTCTTATTTCATTATATAGATATCCCTTTTTAGTTTTTAGTGTATTAGAATAGTTAGAAAGGAAATACCCTAAACTGTTGAGCTGCAACCCAGTAGCCTTGTTTCTTGAAAATGAGTGTATACGTGTATAGCTTATATGGTGTGACCATGTGATTGCGAAAACCTTGTGGCTCACACTCCATTTATCCAGCATATGGACAGATGAGTAGAAAAATGGGAACAAAAAAGTAAATGAATAATAGAGGGGGATGTGGGATACAGGTTGTTTTGGGTGTTCCTTTTTACTTTTATTTTTATTTTTATTTTTACTATATTTTTGGAGTAATGAAAGTGTTCAAAAATTGAATGTAGTGATGAAGCACAACTATACGATGATACTGTGAACAACCAATTGTACACTTTGGATGATGATATGGTATGTGACTATAGCGCAATAAAATTGCAATAAAAATAAAAAACTTGGGAATATTTTGAACACTCTTGCAAGTTCTACTATTTCAACAATTTATGAAATTAAACAAAATTTAAAATATAGTAATAAGCATTGCTAAGTCAGAAATAATTTTGAAGAATGTTTGATGGCAAGCACAAATGCTTATTTTGTAATGATAGGAAAGTACATAGCAATATATTATCATTAAAATTATTTATTTAATATGTTTTGTATCTGCACTTGAAGTGATTTTTTAAAATATTTTCACATTCTTGAAATTTGGATGCACCCTAAATATGATGTATATAATGAAAGTAATGTCAATTTTGCTGTTGATGTTCTTGTAAACCTGTATTTACGTGGGTATTGGACTTTACATGAACAGAAAGGACACTAGAAGGAAATTGACCAAAACATAATCTAATCCTCCCTAAAGATGGTACACTTTTCACTTTGACTTTCTTTCATCTAATAATCAAGAAGATCTAAAATATCATGAAGTACCTTAAAAACTGAAGGCAGAAATTGAAGTTTCTCACTGCAGGTTTTCTTTTGGGTGGTAATTAAATTTCTCAGAACGACAGTCAGTTTCTAGATGCACATCAAAACTCCTTGCCTCCAACGCTGCTGTGAATCATGGGTTTGATGACTGACTGAGGTAATCACCCAAGAAATTCAACAAACCCTCATAAATAAATTTTGGTCCTTATATCATTCATCAAATGTATAATATGCAAAGCAAAGCAGATTTTGTACTCATTGCTGAAATAGGCATGATGTGAAAGCCTTGTCTCTGGTATTTTTCTCCAAGGTAATTTCATAATATATTGGATGTTTCCCCCTTTGAAGCAGTAAACTTGATGGATTTTGGCAATCTGGACCTCATATTGATTAATAAAATTATTCTGTCAGATGGTTAGAAGCATATTATGTTAGGAGTTTAAAAGTGAGTTGCAGCTATTAACTTGACTAAAACAACTGTGAAATATGAAGTGGACTAATTGGAAGCAACATACAATTTAAAACCCAAAAATGAATGTGTGTAAATGTGTTTATATTTATAGTCATAAGTAAATGTGAGAAAAAGCTTGCAATTTTATGAAAAAAATAGTTTAAATGAACATTCATCATGATGCCACTTTGGAGAAGTTAGTCCTAAACCGGAGCGGAGTATGGTATTTGTCTATGAGGTACAAAAGGTAAACTGGCTTAATAATGGAACCAAAATAAAAGGTGAATATATATGAGATGTATTGTAGAAAATAGATTTACTGTGAAGCTTTATACTAACTGCAGGTTGTGTTTATGTTATCTCCTGTGAAGTAATTTAGCAACCAATGCATGCATATATGAGTGTATTTACTCAATAATACTAAAATCATTATACTGTAATTTATATCAATGCTCCCTGCTTGAACTTTGGAATTATTTTTTTCATTAAAAAATGCCCCCTATTAACAAGGAAGAAAACATAAATCAAGGGAAAGTTACCAAATTTTATCACCACCCTTTTCATGAAGATATATATCATAGTATACAGGAAGGTATTAATTCACAGCATAGAAAATGTATTTCTGCTGAAATCAAGTGAAGGAAAAGCCTGAAAAGCTTATAATTTAGGGTAGAGGTGCATCGGATACATATTTTGACCAAATGGTGAATTTCAAAGTACTGAAATCTCTGTTTGTTTGAAGTTGAGGCTGACAAAAAATATCACAATCAAAAATGAAGTTTTGGGGTATGATAATTAACCTGAAATTGTATCCAACAATTAATTATTATTATACTAGTATTACGAAATTGTTGGAAGTAGATTTTTTTTAGTTCCTTTTTGCAACAGGAACCATAATTTCACCACACTGTCAGCTGTTCGATTGCTCCTGTGGTAAAATATAGGTTTTAATTTTCAATTAAAATTCATGGAAGACAAAGATATTTTTGGCTAACTCAGCCAGTACGCATTACTGCAGCTGGTGAGGTTGCCATCAAGTTATTAAGCCTTCTTTCTTCTATTTCTGTGATTCCACAAAATTAAAAATGTATCTCTTTCTGAACTTCTAGATTTGCAGGATTGGTTGCGGGAACTAATGGAATTTCACTGAGTCAATCACATGAACTCAAGCTGTGTACACTGCTTTAAGATACTTTCCAAATATTTTCAGAAGCAAACTTGAGATTACTGATGACACTTGTATTTTTATGTATAACATCATTGCATCTGATTTTTTGTAGTTTTTTTTAAATTTGTATTCTAGTAACATATATAGCACCTTAAATTTCCCCTTTTTAACCACATTCAAATACATAATTCAGTGCAGTTAATTATGTTCACAATGTTGTGCTACCATCACCATCCTCCATAACCAACATTTTATGATCAGCCCAAATAGAATTCTGTAGAATTTAAGAATTACCTGCATTTTAGATTCTGATTCTATGTGTTTGCTTATTCTAATGATTTCATATCAGTGAGGTCATACAATATTTTTCCCATGTGTGTCTGGCTTATTTCACTCTACATGATGTCTTCAAGGTTCATCCATGTTGTCACATGTATCAGAACTCTATGGAATATTCAATGGAATTATATTCCATTGTATGTGAATACTGCATTTTATTTATCCATTTATCAGTTGCTGGACACTGGGTTGCGTTTATCTTTTGGAAATTGTGAATAATGTCACAATGAACATTGGTTTGCAAATATCTGAGTCCCTCCTTTCAATTTCGAGTATATGCCTTTTAGTGGGATTGCTGGGTCCTAGGGTAAAGTAAATCTGTGATTTGCAGATTCAACACAATTCCAATCAATATTCCAGCAGGCTTCTTTGCAGAAATGGAAAAACCAATCATCAAATTTATATCGAAGGATAAGAAACTCCCAATAGCCAAAGCCATATTGAAAAAGAACAAAGTTCGAGGCATCTACCTCTTATGCTCACAAATGCTTGAGAAAATTTGGTCTCAATCCTTGGGTTTAGCAATATGACATAGGGCTACATGATAGACTGTCAAGATGACAAAGTTACCTCTTATTTCTCTCTGATGTCAGTTCAATTTACACGCACAATTTCAGATGATGTACAGAGTAGTTTTCATGTAAGAAATACTTACTCTTGAGGCAACTTTGATTATTTTCTTGCTTTTAGTTTTTAAATTTAGGTATAATTCACATTCCCCAAAAGTCAACATTTTAAAGTGTACAATTCAGTGGTTTGGGGTATATTCACAAAGTTCTACAATCATCATCAATATTTAATACCAGAGAAAAAATTTTATTGTCTCAAAAAACTGTTATACCCATAGGAAGTCTTTCTCCATCCTCTCTTCTCCCAGCCTGTGGCAATAATCTTTCTAGTTTCTATCTCTGTCAATTTTCCTATTCTGGACTTTTATTATAAGTGGAATGAGACAATATTAGGTGTTATGTGACTGAATCCTTTCACTTAGCATAATATTTTCAAGATTCATCTATGCTTTGGCAAGTATGAGTATTTCATTCCTTTTTATTGAGGAAAACACATTTCATTGTATGGATGTATGAATGTCATTTAGTCTTTCAACATTAAGTATATGTTAGTTGTGGGTTTTTCATAGATGGCCTTTATAAGACTAAGTTTTTGTTTGTCCTACTCATTATTAGAAGTGTGAAAGTGGAGTACTGAAGCATCCAACTATGATTATTAAACTATTTCTGTCTTAATTTTTGCCAGTCTTTGTTTCATGTATATTGGTGCTTTGTATTTAGGTGCATGTATGTTTTTAATTATTAAGATTCTTCATGGATTGATCATTTTATCATTATAAAATTTTCTTCTTTATCTCTAGTAAAAAATTTGTCTTAAAGTTTATTTGGTCTGATTTCATGTATCCATTAGAACACTTTTGGTCGCCACTTGTGTACTATATTAATGTTTACTTTTACTTTCAATTTATTTGTGTTTTGGAATTTAAAATTATTTTCTTAATTGTTTGCCTGGGGAGCAAAATTAACATCTGAAATTACAACAATCTATTTTAGATTAATACTAACTTACTTTCAGAGTGTACAAAGGCATTGCTATTATGTAGTTCTATTCCCTCCCCCTAATTTGTGCTATTGTTGCAATTCAAATCACATATTTATACATTATAGTTCTGCAACACATCTTTACAAATATTGATTCATCCTTTTTAAGTAGATAGGAAAAAAGAGTTAAAAACAAATATACATTTATCCAGGCTTTAATATTTAACTATGCAGTTGTCTCTATTGATGCCCTTAATTTCTTCATGTGGAATCAGTTACTGTCTATTGTCCTTTCAATTTAGCATGAAGGATTTACTTTAGTATTTCTTTTATATCATCCTTCACTTTTTGTTTATTTTGGAATGTCTTAATTTCTTTTTTCATTTTTGAAGGATAATTATCGTTGATAGAATTTTCCTTTCAGCATTGGGAATATGTCATCCCAATACCTTCTGTCCTCCATGCTTTCTGATAACAAATCTTAGGGTATTTTTATTGAGGATGACTTTACATGATGATTCAGTTCTCTGCATGCTTTGAGAAGTCTCTGTTTTGGATTTCTGAATTTTGATTATGATTTTTCTAGCTGTGGGTATCTTTGGGTTTATCCAATTTGAAGTTCATTCACTTCATTCATGTGCAGATTTATGTATTTTAATTGCACTTTGGTTTGGGAGTCATTATTTTTCAAATACTCTTTCTGCCCCCTTCCCTCTTTTCTCTTCTGGGATTGCCATTGTGTTCAAATTGGTAGGCTCAATGGTGCCTCACAGGTCTCTAATGTGCTTGCCCATTTGTCTTAATTCCTTTCTTTTCTGTTCCTCATATGGAATTATCTCAATTGACCTATATTCAATTCAATGATTCTTTCTTCTGCCAGCTTAAATCTGTTCTTGACATCTTGTTGTGAATTTTTCATTTCAGTTATTGTACTTTCAACTCCAGAATGTAAGTTTTATGCCTTTAAAAATAATTTTTATCATTTTATTGATCTTCTGTATTTGGTGAGACTTAATTCTCTTATTTTCCCTTAGTTCTTTAGGCATGGTTTCCTTTAGTTTTTTGAAATATTTCAAGTATCTAATTTAAAGCATTTACCTAGCAAGTCCAACATCTGCACTTACTTGAGGTAAGTTTCTACTGGTTAGCTGTTTTTATTTTCTTATGCATGGGCCATATTCCTAATTTCATTGCATTTCTCAAAATGCTTTTGTTAAAAATAGGCATTTTAAATAACATAATGTGCAAACTCTGTAAATCAGATTCCCCTCTCTCCAGGGTTTGTTTTTGTTTCTGCTATTGTTGCTGCCATTTGTTTAGTGACTTTCCTACATTAGCTCTATAAAGTCTTATTTGTTGTGTGTGTTCAATGAATTCTCTCTTTGGTTTGCCTAATGGTCAGCTAATGATTGGACAAAGGTTTCCTTAAAAGCCTCAAATCATTAAATTTCTCAGTTTTTGCAGAGGGACTCTGCATGTTTATTAGGATACTCTTTCAATTCTCCCATAGGCAGTTTACAACTTTACCTTAGCCTTTACATCTTTCTTACAAAATGTCTCAAAATTAGCCAGAAGTGAGGGATGAAGGCTTTCTTAGGTATTTGCTAGGTGTGCACATATCCCTGCACATGTGTCTGTCCATCTAAATTCCTAAGAATATCACTGACCATTTCAAAGTCCCCTACAGACATCTCATTTTCCAGGTTTTCCTTTGAAGTTTTTCAGTCAGCTTCTTGTTTGTTCCAACTGCTATTACCACCATAGACACCTATAATGTAAAACAATTCCTGCTAATTGTTTTCAAAAAACACTCCAGTTGAAAAGCTATTTACAGTGAATGAATTCTGAGTCATATCAAATAAAGACAAGCCCAGTGAGGGATGGTTTCCTGGAAACTACCAGATAGGTCAGATAATGGCAATTCTCTTTTGATGGGGCTTTTGGGGAATTCACACCCATTCTACTTCCTTCAGTGGCTGCTAGATTGATGGTTTTCATTGCTACTGAGTTTGCAAGGCTGTTGATTTTCATAGATGCTGTGGAACTGGGAAGATGGGGGATGAGGATAGGGTAAGTTAAAATTCAAGAAGCTCATGTTCTTATCATGATTCAGCTACTTTTCTTAAAAAAAAATCCTTGGAATATTGCAATGCTTTGGTTAATTTCCCTAGTTCTAACAAACTTGATTTTGAAAATGTTCACCAATGTTCTCATTGCTTTTACAGAAGAGTGGATTTTCAGAGGTAAGGGCCATTCCAGTCGTGCTCTTCTTTGACTATTTTTTATGACTTTTTTAGCAGACTAAATTCTCTAAGATAAAACATGGTTTCTGGTAGCCCTGCCTTGTTATCTTTCTGACTAAATCTTCCGCTTCTCTCTTTTATCCCCCTTGCTCTTTGTATCCAGCCATACTGTTCACTTCACTGTTGATTGAACAAGCCACACAGGCTCTAACATCAGGTCCTTTGCAATGTCTATCCTTTCTTCTATGAAAACACTTTTTCCATATATACATATGGCTCCTTTAAATTTCATGCCTTTTGGATTCTGATCCTGAACACTTTATTTTAAATTGCAAAGTATGCTGATACTACTGATTTCCTAAGGAAAACCAAGTTCTAATATGATATATATATATATATATATATACACACACACACACACACACACACACACACACACACACACACATGCATAATGGCACTAATGCCATTCTAACATACAATTCATCTGTTTGATTCTGTATATTATCTGAATTCATCTCCTATAATGAAAGCTCCATGGGGAAGTGATTTCTGTTTTCTGGGTTTTTTTTTTTTTTTTTTCATCTTTATCTCTAGGTCCTAGAACTGTGTGGATACACATAGTTAATATCCAAGGAATGAAGTAACCACACATAACTTAACATTTTTGTTATGAAATATAACACATGCACAGAAAAGTGATAAATTTCAAAATACAATTTAACAGGTAGTTATGGAGTAAATTTCAAAGTATAGTATAGGTTACAGTTCCACAACTTCAGGTATTTCCTTTCTGGTTGTTCTAATACACTAGAAGCTAAAAAGAAATATCTATCTAATGATTCAGTTGTCATAATTATTTGTTAAATCCTAACTTCTGTGTTAAAACTCTTCCCTCTCATTTGATCATTCTCTCATTCTTCAGGGACATTTTGGCAATGACCATTATAACTTCTCCATGTTGAAAAGGGCTGTTGACATTATGAGGTAGGGGAATGCCACTGGTTGATGTTCTGGAAGAGACTGGTCCCTCTAAGTTTCAAGGCTTATCTGGCATAAGAAAAATCTAGAAGTTTTAAGTTTCTGGAAAATAAACTTAATAAGTAAGATTGTTTTAGAAACTTAGAAAAGTCCCGGGTTTTCATTAGGGTTTTCAGGAATATGTTGGTTGGAGTTAGACATACTGTGGCAATTTGTAATATCTGGCTGAAGCTTGCACAACAGTAACCTCCAGAATGACCTCTTGACTCTATTTAAAATTTCTTGGCCACTGAAACCTTATTTTATTACAATTCTTTTACCTTTTTTGGTTAAGAAGGCATTCTCAATCCCATTATGCCAGGGCCAGACTCATCCCTGGGAGTCATATCCCACATTGCCAGGGTGACTTACATCCTTGAAAGTCATATCCAACATAGGGGGAGGGTAATGAGTTTATTTGCAGAGTCTGGCTTAGAGACAGAGGCCACATCTTAGCAACAAAAAAGGTTTTCTGGGGGTGACTCCTAGGCATGTTTATAAGTGGGTTTAGCCTTATCTTTACAGAAAAATGAAAGATATATACAGCCGCACATAAAAGAAAACCCTGAACACCTCATATCACTTATACCTCTGCCCCCCAATTATTTACCCCTAGTATAGGTGTGTGAATAGTAAGGTATTGCTGTTAAGTATATTCCATAGCATGGAATAGGTAATTGTTACCAAACACCACTCTACTGTTAACTCTTTGTACAAGTATCATACATTTGAAGTAGTTCATGCAAGAACTTATTTATATTTGTAATATTAATTGATGAGATACATGACTTTAGACAACCCCTTTCAATCATATTCACCTTCAATATGCACAATTACATATAATCCCAACAACAAACTACCATCACTGCTATCCATTCCCAAACATTTAAGATCCACCTCATTAAGAAATCTGCACATTAGGTAACTGTTCCTCCTTCTCTAGCTTCTGTCTATCTCTAAGTACCTTATATTCTACATTTTAAGACTTTGAGTTTACATTCTCTATGTGGTTCATATTAGCGAAATTTTACAATATCCTTTTGTGTCTGGCTTATTTCACTCAGTATAATGTCCTCAAGGTCCATCCATGTTGTTGCATACTTCAGGAACTCATTTCTTCTAACTGCTGCATAATATTCCATCATATGTATATACCACATTTTGTTTACCCACTCATCTGTTGATGGACACTTGGATTGTTTCCATCTTTTGGCAACAGTGAATAATGCCATTATGAACATTGTTGAGAATTCACAAACACTTGACTGTTCATTCCCTCATTTTACAAGTATTACCTGAATCAGTTGCAGTATGTTTTAAAAGAAGAAACATTATGGAAAGTCACGCTTGAGTCACTGTGCACTCAAAATTAAAAGAAGTCACTGACAATAATCTCTATGAATTTGCATATTCTAGTTATTCATATAATTGGAATACGACACTATCTCTCTCTTTGTGTCTAACTTATTTCACTCAACATGATACATTCAAGGTTCATAAGTTTAAAAAATTATCACCACATATTCCTTTTTTTTTTTTGTAAAGACCATAATACAATCCATCACAAAGTTCTTCACCTGCATGTTTTTCAGGAAAATCTTTTTACTAAGGTTCATAGTTTGACAAAATTTCAAAAATTCTTTGTCTTTAATGATCAAAAATCTTCAAAGTTTCTGATGCATTTTGACAAGCTTCCATTGACTCAATGTTATAAGGAGTTATATTTTTCTAATAAAGTCAAAGTCTATTATTTGAATTCTGAGAAAGAATGAAATGTGACTCTTAATTTTTCTCTAACATTTTCTTATTCTTTACTATGTTTGGATAATAAAAGATTTATCATGGATAATTGATGAATTTGAAGTTCTTTCTTTGTAAAATCTGAAGTGTTAAAGTAGATATTGTGCTTTTTCTTTGTTGGAAACAGGACATTTTATTTTAAAATGAATTGTGGAAAGAGAATTCAATAACTAAAATTTAAATAAAGTTCCTAAAGATTATTTTTGTAATGTTTTGAATGTTAAACCACAAAAATATTCAAACATTAATATTATGATTGATTAATGTCTACTATTCCATCTCATATTATTTATATTTTGTTAAAAATTTTTGGCTTAAACATAGATATTCCTTCATAAATTATCTACTTAAAGTCACAAGAAGAAAATTACCAACCCACGTACAATTCATCCTCTCTCTTTACTAGAAGTAATGTAATCAGGATAGAGAGAAGAAGGGTGGTAGGCAATATCATCTTGTAAACATTCCAAAAACATGTTTCTAAACATAGAAATGGTACTTTCCAGCAGCAGTGTCTTTATCTATAGAATGGTCTTAACGGACTGCACTTGGGTGTCTAGGCTTGTTTAGGACAAATAAATCAGGAACGTATGATTCCATGGTGTATGTAGGACCCCTGTGGTAGAATGAGTTTTAGATACCAGCAAAAACATGTTCTTAATGTCAATCTGCATTCTTGTAGGTGTGAACCCATTGCAACTAGGACCTGTTGAAGATGTTATTTTTAGTTAAGTTATTGCCAACTAATTGGGATGGATCTTAGCCCATATTGCTGGAGGTCTTTTAAGAGAACCTGGAAGCCACAGAAGAAGAAAGGACATCACCATATGATGGGAGGCAGAGAGAGACAAGCTAAGGAACCCGAAGGATTTGGGGAAGCCAGCACCAAATGCTACAGACTCCACGAGGAAGAAAGACTTGCTGATATCTTGATTTGGGACTTCTTCTAGCTTCAAAACTGTGAGACAATAGATACCTGTTGTATAAGCCAAACTACTGTGGGGTATTTGTCATAACAGCTTGGCAAACTAAGATGGTTCCCTAACAAAATTCTCATATTTTTGTAAATATCTGAGAAAAAATTGTCAATATTTCATGACCAATTGTGTGTTGAATCTGGACCAGAGCTCACCACGAGGGTGACACGGGCCTGGGTAGGTGTGTAGGATGGATGTCTCCTGCTTCACCTGTGCCTTGTATTTGTTTGAATCTTACAAATATTAGAAAAGTTTTGATACTGGATTAAGGTTTCAGACTCCTGAGAGTACAATTTGATGAATGGCTTCTTTGCATCATTTTCATACATTCTCTGTATTTGTATCTACCCCAGCCTATTTTCTTACAATTTGAAGGTCATAATAATTATTTTGAATATAAATTAACAGATCTCCCAATCTTTATTAGTTATTAAAGCATTTTACTCTTGCAAAAGTAAATGCACTTTCATACTTCAAATGAGAACTTTTCAAAAAAAATAAAATACAAAAATAAAAGAACTTTCTTCGGTGTTACATCAAAAATGACTGCTTAGTCTGAAGGTGAATATTCATATACTAACAACAAACCCAAAAGACATACTTTGTTTTTATTATTGAAATTGCACTTATTAGATATGGATGTAACCTCCACCATGACCTAATCACTGATTAAGCAAAAGTTTGCATTTGCCGGAAACAACTTTAAAGCATACAATGTGGCATCTACTAAAGCTGAATATAATCAAACCCTATGATTCAGTAATTCCTTTCCTAAGAATAAACCCCACAGAACTGTGTGCATCAGAGTTTACCAAAATACATGTAAAATAATGGACATACCTGCACTTTTTCTAGCAGCTGAAATCTGGAAATGAGGTAAGCTCCCCAAAACAATAAAATTAAATAAAATTTGGTGTACTTTTAAGAATGGAATGCTATATGTGGTACTTTGAATCTGTTATATACCCCAGAAGAGAACATGTCCTTTTAATCTATTCTTGTGGGCGCAGACCTATTGTGGGTGGGGCCCTTTTGATTAGATTATTTCAATTGAGATGTGACCCATCTTGAGTACTTTATAAGAGCATTAAAGACAGAAAAAGTCCAGAGAAGCTAAGAGATACAGAAGCTAAGCTCAGGGAGGAAGCCACTGATGCCAGAAGCTGGAAGCAATGAAACCCAGGAGAGAAGGACCAGCAGACGATCACCATGTGTCTTGCTATCTGACAGAGGAGCCCAAGCTCACTGGTAGCCTGTCTTCAGAGATGGTATCATCCTCTTGATGCCTTAATTTGGACATTTTCACAGGCTTAGGACTTTAAACTTGTAAGCTAATAAATGCCCCATTGTTAAAAGCCAGTCCATTTCTGATATATTGCATTTTGTCAGCTTTAGCAAACCAAAACACTATAGATCCATAGAATATGAACAGTAACTATTTGAATTAATGTCCCAAATAAAATATTGAGCAAAAGAAGCCAAATGCCAAGAAGCTGTAGTATCTATGATTCCATTATATGAAAATTCACAAATAGGCAAAACCTACTTACACCATTAGGAAGATGGTACTAGATACTGGAAGGGGGCAAAGGAGAATTTCTCACTTGTATTAATGTTCTGTTTATTGATTGAGATGCTCAGTATAAAGGCACCTTCATTTTGTTAAATTTATAAAGTGTGAACCCATGTGCATGTATATTAGGCTTCCTATAAAATATTTCTATAACATGAGGAGGATGGGTAGATTCCTCGAAGAGGGCACAAAGAAGATCTCTGAGTTGCTGTTAATTCTCTACCTCTATCCCAATGCCTAAACTTTTGTTCTTAAATAAATAGGTAGATTTACATTAAAGACTCAGGGTTATAATATGTGTGATTGCCTCTATCTCAGTATCTGGTGCAGGAAAAGCAGAAGGAGATGACTTGCTTTGCCTAGGGAGAAGGAGCCTGAGAGCTCTGCAAGAGATGGGTTATAAAAATGAATTACATAATCTTTCTGATAAATCTGGGGGCAGCAAAGACATGGACAAGATGGCAGATAATAGGAAGGAGAAGGTCAATGACTTGTGAATCATGATGAAGTAAGTGAACAAGTACACGCAAACGGTTGGATGTTGCACCTTGTTTGAAATAACAACTTCAATGTTGGTGCAGTTTCTGGGGTAATGGCAAGATTCAGGGGTGGAACCTAGGCTAGTGGAATAAAACAAAGACCAAAAAATTGAAAATGAAGAGATCAAGGAAGGGAGAGGCACCTACTTATATTTACAAATAATTTGGAAAGATGGTAGCAATTAGGATGGAAGAAGAGCCTGAAAAATCCCTGAGGGCACAGTGTGAAGAGGGCCAGCCTTCTCCCAAGGCCACCCCACAGAGAGAGTACCAACAGACACATGAAATGGGAGAAATGTGCATGACTCACGGTGTGATAGGTCGTATTTTGGAAATGTTACATATTTCTGTATATCATTGTAAACGTTCATATTATCACTACAATGGCCACCCTGCTCACGGTGTCAAAGGTTGTGTCCCAACTGACAACACACTCACAAGACACAATGAGCTTTGCTTGCCCTCATATTACTTATCTTTATAAAAAGATAGAGGCAGGAAGTGACACTGCAGCACTCAGCAATAGCATGACAGATGTTTTTTCTTACTCTCCAACCCATCCTTCCAGGTCCCACTTCCAGTGTCCCAGTCATTCTGTCTTGGGGACACAGTGAGGTCACAAGTAATGATGCAGAAGTGTTGCAGATCAGTCTGAGTTCAGGGAAGTCATCAGCTCTGAGGAAACTTCAGCTTTTACAGCTATTAGCCACAAGCCCTCAGGGTCTCCATGTTTTTGCAACTAAGGTTTCCAGCCTCTTGTGCAGCTGCATCTTAGCATTTACAGTTGTAATTCCTGCATTAATAGTATCAACTCTGAAGTTCAGGACACTTTGTCTGCTGTAAGGTCCTTGGTTGAAATTCCCATTTACCTTGGCTTATCACAGTTCTTTGAGTTACTATTGCCAGAGGACTAGACCAAGGAACAAATCCTCAGGGGTCCCTCAGACTACAAGGAAGGACCACACACTGGAGCAGATGCTAACTTTTCATCCAAACACCAATAGCAATAGCAATTATGTCAAATATCTTAAAATGTGTACAAGACAGAAGCTCAGAATGTTTGGATTCAAGGGTATTAGTAAAAAAATTATAAATAAAGGCAGCAAATAACAAAGTCAGCTAACCTCTACAAAATGGAATTGATGATGTCAATGGGGAATAAATCCAAGCTTTGAAATTCCTTTTTAGAGGGTAACATAATACAGTTGGAAGAATATGGGACTTGGAGTCAGAGAGACCTTCCAGGAAAAAACTGTGTGATGTTAAAGAGGCTACTTACCATCATTGAATTTCCAATTAATTTACAGCTGTCTAATGCATTTAACTAGACACACATACACACACACACACACACACACACACAATGGGGCTGAAAGGAAGACTCTAATATAAATCTCCCAGAATTCATCCAGTGCTGAACAACTGCCTAATCCATGCTATTCCTTGTATGGTTGATTTTTTTTTCAAATGAAATATAATATGTGTTTAATGTAGCTTTTCTTTCTAAGTTTGATAGTTGGATGGTTTTTGGACATGGCTCAAGACCAGAATGTGCCAATTATCTGCTTTGTTACTGTGGCAAGTGTGTTAACCTCATGTATCTTTCCTTTCCAATGTAAAATCTTGGATTATCACTGCGGTTCCTAAGGATCCAAAAGAAGGAGGGGAATTTCAGATAACTGGTGGTTGGAACTTTTTGGGCCATGTCGATGTGATCTTCTCTCCTCTCCCATTTCCGCCTCTCCCATTTCCCTCTCCCCTCTCCCTTCCCCATCCCCTCTCTCTCTCTCCTCCCTCCCTCCCTATTGAAAGAATACAGTGAAAGCTCTTTATTTTATATAGTAACCTATAGATTAGATAAAAGAAAATTTGCCCAGGAGATGGTATTGTGCTCTAATATTATTTTGCCATAAGGCACCTTTTTGGATAAATCATGAATACACTGAACCTCAGATTTTTCATCTATGAAGGCATTGAACCTTGATGACTACTTTAGTCTATTTAATTGTCAGATTTTTATAATTTTTCATTCTGATACTACTCACTTAACATTAAGTTATTATCATATGGCTATCTGCAGAACAAAATATTTAATCTTCTATAATCCAAACTATTTGCATTATTGTTCAGGGTTGTTTACCAAGATATTACTTTTGGTTGTGAATGAGAAACCAAATTTTGCCTAGCACTTGGGGCGCAAAAGGAATCAGAGATTTTGTCCTACTAACACTCAAGGATCAGAAATATTGACAATTCTCAACCAGAGAATGAATCACCCAATGTGGAAAGGGTAACAGAAGGGACTTGGAGAAGGAAATATTTACAAAATGTGTGCAGAACAGATTTTCCAGCATTGTATGAGCAATTTCATATTTTTTACTTAAAACAATTAGTCATATTTAATATTTGGGATAAAGATAAAGCAAATGGAATGCAAATAATGCAAGAAATATTGATCTCTAGCTTTGGGTGAGTGGAAA